>NW_018405282.1:90329-121380 GCF_002113885.1 Mizuhopecten yessoensis
AAGTCATGGGAAGAAATTGTGTCTGATATCATGTAGTGCAATTCTGGATAAATTCTGAAAGTTAAAAGATGTTGACTGTATGCTAATGGGCAGTAATGGCATTTGATGCAACCACTGCAAGACAATAGTTTTCCAGTACAGGCAGTTGTCAAGGTTTTATTAATATATATGCTGAGAATTGTTTCAAAGTTTATGTGCAAGACTTAACATTGATAATCATGTCTGTTACAAGCAATTGTTTTGATTTTTATTATGTTTCCAAAACATCCTAGGGGGACTATAACATTTAGTCTAGCGTCATTTTGTCTTGTTCTATGATTCCTTACCCTGATACGCAATATGAATATTATGTAGAAAACACAATATATTTGTTTGGCACATGTATTTGTTCCTGTAACCATTAGTTCATGATTACAATTATATTATGTATCTAAAATTCCCATGAAATGAGTTTTAAATTCCTGAAAAGGTTATTGTGCCAGTTCCATCAATACCTGTGATGTGGTAACATAATAGACATTGGCATGATTGATTTTTTTTTTATCTCAAACATGTGAAAATCTGGTTCTAGTCGATAGTTTGAAATAAATAACTACTGTATTGTAAAATATGCTGATTTTTATTTTGATAAATGTTGATTTTTATATTTTTTATTCCGTTATGTTACCAATTTCCATTATGTTACTTGCAACTTCCTTAGTGTTACTGCAATAAAAAACATTCCACAATTTTTTTAGAAGTATCAAATTTAAAGGTCATCAGTACATAAACTATCACCATTGTACTACCAATTATTATATAACTCCCAATGTGGCAGATGATAGCTACTTTTGAATATAGTGCATTTGTTATGGACTCTGTTATCTGCTTTTCAAAAAATCTAGAATTAACACATATTTTATAAAGTATTGGTATATTCATTAGTAAAATGATCCATATATCTCTAAAGAACACATAATATTGTCTCAAATATGCTAAAAATATTTGATTTTTTTTAAATTTGAGCATAAAATTTTCAAATTTTAAAAATGGTAACATAATGGAAGTTGTATGCATGTTTTGGAAGTTTGTGTTGCCATGGTAACCAAACAAATGATATTTCAGAATTACAGAAACAGATAATTGTACTTCAATATTTCCTCTATATGTTTGATCAATAAATTTCTTATTCATTAATGTAGTTTTGTAATTTTTTTAATATGTGGATTAGGACAATTTTTGATAAACGCCCATATATCTTAATTGATTTTTGTTAATGAAGGTGCTGTATATTCGGATTTTTGTCGGACCATTAATGAGACTATAAATGGAACGTGAGGTACTTTTGCAACATTATAGTCATCATGCATTAATACTAGATACTTTTGGAATTTAAAACTGTATGTGTAAGGAACTCGTCAAGTAGGACAGTGAGGACTTCCTACAACATGAAGCTACTATCTCAAAAAGTATGTAAATGTATGTGTGGTGGGTGCAAGTAAAAAGATAATGTTAACGGTATGTTTCAAACAGTCAGAAATCTACGACCATGAGTCGACCAAGTTGTGTCTGTGAAAGCTAATTGTAGAATAATTAAATCTGAGAATTCGAAGGTGGAGGTGACATAGAGGCTATTTTTGGTAAAGTCTTGATTTTCGATTAAGTGTATAAATAATCACCTGTACAGTGTAGTTTTTATTTAGAAATTGTAGCGTACCCATCATGCATGTTCTTGTTCATACTGAGCGATAAAATGGCGGACATAGTACATTTCAAATTTATGTAGTAATATCAAAATGTCGTTCGATTTCTGTAGCTATATACATTTATTTTATGAATGTTCAAGGATAATCAAACTTCGAAAGGAGTTAGAGAAGTGGTTTCTCGATAAAACCATGTTCAATTTTAGTATATCGCCTATATCGATACTGCTAGGGCTTCATGGTCGCCATAATGGTATGATTAATATGATGTCGCTGCTGTTTAAGCAATATGTCTATCACTGTAGAATTAAGAAAATTCATGTGTGTTTTGAAGTCTTAAAATCACACATATGTCAATACTATGAGGTAGAAAAGATTGTGTATAAATCAAGAAATGAATACACAAAATTCCTGACAAGTTAGGGAGGATGGCATACCTTATACGAAAGGGCGGAACAAAGTAAAATATAAACAAAGTCTTTGTCGGTATGGTAATGAATATTGCACTGATGATGGGAATTGGTCTTGCTGTATGTCTATTCGTCTAAGTGTACTTATCTATAGCAAAAGCTAAGCTAAAAAATAACTTTAATATGGGCGCTGCTAAAAAAACCTTGGAAGAAACTAGGTGAACAAATTGCTTCAAAATGAACTTGCATATTTTATTCTGAAACTATTGTGTTTAAATCCACCTAAATCACCGATGAAGGTGGAGGTATGTGAGGGCATGTTAATAAATATGTATATTTAAAAAAAAAAAAAAATCGGTGCCGAGTGAAATTTCTGATGTTCCCAAGTTTAGCAGTGCTCATGTTGAACTCAAGCATGTATATAATCCTATGGGTATTGTAATGTAATGAATTGTTATGTAATGTAATGTTTAGTCTCTGGTCTTAATGTAATTGTTCACATGAAAATCAATAAAAAAATTGAAATGTAAAAACAAAAAGTTGTGGTATATTTTGTTTTTCAAATCTTGCCAAAGTCTGAAAGAATGAGGACATTCCCAGAAAATATGATCTATAGTTTCAATTTCTGTGTTACACATATTACAAAGGTTATTGTTCAAAGCACCAATAGTTTTAAAGTAATTATTTAGTGGGAGAATGCGATTTTGTAACCGATACTGGAACCACTGAAGTGTTGTATCTGTTGAACTTTTAAAAGGAATGCTATACAATCGTTTCCAGTCCATGTTTCTAAAACTTTCTTTTGATTTCCATTTTATTTCAGCTGTATTCGAACATTTATTTTTATTATTCAGGGTAACATAAATGTCTTTACAACCTTTCTTGCTTTTCATAATTGTATTGATATGGTGTGGTATAAATGGTCTTTAAACAATGTTTTCAGCACTTAAATTAAAGTTAAATTGTCTATATCTTTGCTTAATTGATTGGCATATACTTTGATAAATTAAAAAGTTTTCTGACTCGATATTGAATTTTAGTTTAAAGTTTGCAAAGGTTAGAAAAGAATTATCTTGGTCCAGTAGGTCACACACATTTTTAACACCCTTCTCAAACCATTTTTTAATGAAAAAAGACTTGTTATCAATGCAAAAAATTGGGTTATACCATATAGGAAAAGTAAGAAACTGCTCAATATTTTTAATTTGCATTTTTTCTGAAATATCTACCAATGCCTGAAAAACATTTTTTCCAGAAGGCATTTTTGGTCTTAAATTTTTTAATGAAGTCAGTACCAAAATCTGATATGTTGATGGTGGGAAAATGTTCTGCTTCAAAAATATTTGTCCAACATTTATCATTATTCTTAAGTAATCTTCTTATCCATGTAGACTTAAGGCTTGTTATAAAATTCCTGATATTAATCATTTTCAGACCCCTATTTTCATAGCTTTGGACTATAGTGTCTCTTTTAATTTTGTCGACTGGTGATTGCCAAATAAAATTGAAAAAAGTAGTGTTCAACTGTTGAATAAAATTATTTGCGGGTGTAGGAACAGATATGAATAGATGATTAAATTTTGGTATAATGATTGATTTTAATACAATTTGTTTGTTTGTCTGTTTGTGTTTAACGGCCCATCGACGGCTGTGGTCATTTAGGGCCAAGGTGATTTATTTATTTATTTATCTTATTTTAACAAACATGTGAATCGCGAAGATAAAATCAGATAAAAATGGTTCATTTTTAAAAGTATTCGCATTGTATGTGTAGATAATAAAAATAATGATAAAAGGGGGTTAAAATAATAAAAGAGATAAAGAATAGATGATATGGAATATGCGGTATATATATAACGTTGGTTATAATGATAAGGTTGGTTAAAAGACATCAGAGTCTATAAAATAGACCGATATCTTTTAAATAGTTAAATAATGCCTTCGAATCCACGGAACTGAAAAGTGTTTTCATATCCGGGACTCGGAAGTAGTTATCACGAATGTGTTTAAAATCGGAACATTCTATTAAAAAATGCTCCACTGTAAATGGAGTGTCACATGCGTGGCATGAAGGTATATCTTCTCGTTTTAAAAGGTACGAATGAGTAGGATATGTGTGCCCAGTGCGGAGCCGAGCGAGGACAACTTCCTCTCTACGATCTTTCCAACTGGGAATAGATGTTTTAAGTTTCGGTTGTACCTTACGATCTTTAATACAACTATCCGACCAAGAGGTGTTAAAATTCTGCATGACCACTGGTTTATACTTTTATTAACATTTTTAAGAACTGAGGTATATTTCAAAGTTACAACCTCATCTAGATTAACTAAAAAATAAACCTCTAGCATATTAAATTTTGTTTCTCCCCATTTCAGTTTCCATCTATGATGGTAAACGTCTGCACTGACTTTCTTGCTGCCAATCTAAATCACCTTGGTTTTATCATTATTTGCTTTTAGTCCCGATGTTTTACCAAAGCAATCCAAAACATTCAGTGCTTCGTTGAATGAGTTTCTAGATCCATCGAAAATTATTGAGGTATCATCTGCAAACTGTGAGAGCTTATGATCTTTCTGTTGGATTGTAATGCTCTTGATATTTTTATTGTTTTTTTTATAAGAATAGTCAATATTTCAACTACAAGTAAAAATAGATATGTGGAGACAGGAACCCCTTGTCGACAACCCCTTTGAATATCAAAAAAAAATTGACAGTATACAATTTTGGCTTATTGCAGAGTATGTATTTTCGTATAATGGTTTTATCCATTTTTTAATGCTTTCACCAAAATTAAAAAAATCACTACTTTGTATGAAACATTCCATGAAACTGAATCAAAGGCTTTTTCGAAATCTATAAATATTAAAAGTCCTGGTATGTTGTTTATTTCAGTAAAATGCATAATGTCGTAACTAAGTCTGGTGTTGTCCCCAATATATCTTCCACTTAAAAAACCTGTTTGTGTGTCTGAAATAATAAAATCAAGAATAGTTTTTCTGTTGGCTATACAAGCTGAAGCAAGTTTATAAATAACATTTAATAAAGTAATCGGCCTCCAATTTTTAATAAAAAGTCTCAATTTATCTTCTTTGGGAATACCGGTGATAATACCATGTCTTTGTGTAATGGATAGCTCCCCCTTATTTTAACCAAAATTCAATGCTCTGATAATAAAATATTTCAAATTGTTCCAAAAAAGTTTGAAAAAAATCACTAGTAAAACCATCAGAACCGGGTGATTTACAGTTTTTCATATTTTTTAATGCAAAGAGTAATTCTGTTTCTGATAATTCGCCTTCTAAATTTACACGTTGATTCCATCTAAAAGGCTGTCTAAATTAACATCTTCAATATTATCCGAATGGTCAGCATATAATTGTTTGTAAAAGTTTTGTATTTCCCTAAGAATTTCATCTTGACTAGTTATGATTTCCCCATTTTCTTTTTCAACTTTAACAATAGTTTTATTAACATGATTGTGTGTTTCTAGGTTGCAAAAATATTTTGATGTTTTTTCCCTTTCTTCCAGCCAAGTTACTTTTGATCTACTTTAGAAAAACAGTTCATTGTTATATCAGCATTGTCTACCTGTGGCTTGGTGTACCCAGGTAAACAATTATCTATACAGGTATACCCTAATTAAGTGCAGGCTAAGACAAAATGAAAACTCCTCATTTACAGAACTGATACTAAATATATCATCACAGAGTTATATACTCATCATATAATACCATCAAACTACTTTCATACATGAAAAATATAATACAATTGAAATGTAATCAAAATGTAATTACAATTACGCAGTAAATTTTTATTATAACCAATTACGATTACGATTACAAGTAATTGAAAAAGTCTTCAATTATTTATGACTATTGGCCACTTGACCTTTCACCCAGTGACTTTGACTTTTGTCAGTTGACTCTTTAATTCTGAACAACATTGCTTTAACGTGTCATAACAAGATGATCATCAGTGAAAAGATACAAAATCTGACCTTGACTTTTAATCCAGTCACCATGACCTTTGGTCAGTTGTCCCCTTGTTAAAATGCAAGCAACACTGCTTCATAGTATCACAACAAAATGTTTATTAGTGAAATGCTACAAAAAAATGACCTTGACATTTCACCTGACCTCTGACCCGATGACATTTGGTCAGGTGACTCCGTTTAATTCTGACCAACATTGCTTCAAAGTGTTGCAACATAATGATCATCAGTGAAAAGATACAACATTTGACCTTTAATTGACTCATATATCAGTGACATTGACCTTTGGTCAGTTGATCCCTTGTTAAAATCAAAGCAAGTCAAAACAAAAAGATGCAAAATTTGACCTTGACCTATGAGTCTGATGACCTTCACTTTTGATTCCATTTCTTTACCTCAGTGGGTATTTTTGAGAACTGAACCTCTTGACAGTTTCGTGTAAATTGGTCTTTAATGCCAAAAATAGAGTAATTGTGGTTTTGTCACATACGCTGTCAGTATAGTCACAAGGTACAGGTGGTGAAATCAAGGTAGAGAGAAATGCATTAAAATTTAAAGTGAGTAAATTTATCATTGTTTTGGTGACTGAAAAACATACTTCTCTGATCGGATATTGGCATGTGAAGTTTTGCTGGACCTTTGTATAGACGATACTAAATTGTTTGGTGATATGTTTTCCACGACCTTCGCTTTGACACTGGGCATGACTAGCATTAACATTATCCTGTAGATGTCACTATGACAGAAGAGAAGGCTGTTTGTTTGTTTGTTTGATTTTGTTTAACGTCCTATTAACAGCTAAGGTCATTTAAGGACGGCCTCCCCTGTGTGCAAGATGCATGCGTGTAGTGTATGTGTGTGTAAATTCCCATGTCATGTAATTGTTGACATACATGTACATTACATGAGGAATGGGAAAAGGAAGGTTGGAGGAGATGAAATAACGTTTTTCCCAAAAGAAAACAATGATTTTCCCCACAGAATGGGACATTGCTAGACCACATGCATCATATTGAGATTGGAACCGAGTCGGAGTAATGCTGGAAACACAAAGACTATGGGAACCCTTAGCTTGCTATACAATATAAGTCCCTTATTGATAAATGAAGCCATGACAATATATATATATATTTTTGTGCAGGAAGGGACTGACTTTTGCAATCAGAAGAAAAGGAGACGCTTATATATGAATTGCAAAGCCTTCTTAAAGGAGCATTACATCATTGAAATGATTTTATGCTAAATCAAGAGGCCCAGAGGGCCTGTATCGCTCACCTGGATCAGCAATGGTATATATGAGTATACATTATGTAGGTTGGGTATCTAAAAAAAAATCAAAGTACAGGTTAGTCATTTAACCCCTGGGGTGGGGCAAGACCTAAGGGTAAAATCTTATATCACAATTGCCTACCTCTTTTGAAGTTCCAGTAATAATTGATATGATTGGTGCTCAACAATGATATATATGGTTATATGGTGGGGATCTCAACTGTGTATTTAAATTAGTACAGTTGTTAAGGATAAATAACGTAAAAGAATTAAATCAAATTGGTAAATATATACATTTAGCTCTTAAGAAAAGAACAGACAAACGACTTATAGCTTTTAAGAAAAGAACAGACAAATTAATCGTTAATTATTTTTTCTGTAAAAATTGTGATTACCTTTGTATTTATGGTATCAACAATATGCTGATCACTATCCGTTCTTCATGTATTTGTACATTATTTATGTTGTAATTTCTCACCTATGGGCCGAAAGGCCCACGGAAATAAACAAACTGAAACTGACAGACAAATTAGAAAAAAATTAATTAGAAGCTGCTCGTGTGATTACGGGATTACCGTCTTACACGAGCAGATATTATTTATATTCCAATAGTTGGCTAGAACCACTTGCCAATAGACGATATAGAAGAAAATTGCAGCTTTTTAAAACAAAATCAACAACAATCTAACACCCAATTACCAAGCAGCCCTTCTTCCACCATAAGTCTCAGATAATTTTCGATATAACCTTCGGAATAAAAATTACTCCATACCTAATTACCGTTTATAACTATAACAAGGCCCCCCTTCTTTCTATATACAATCCAACTATGGAATCAGTTAGACCAAGAAATCCGACAAAGTGTATCATATTCGGCCTTTCAATATTCCCTTCATAGTTTTAGCGATCTACTATCTAAATGGTGACAGAAAATATAGCATCTTGCATGCCAGATTAAGGAACAGATCAAGCACTCTAAATAATGATTTATTTAATGCTAATTTGATAAAACTATAAACACTGTCAATGTGGACATCCTATTGAAGATGCATATCATTTCTTTTTTGTTAGTATCAATTAAGCCGACCTACGTTTACACTTGTATCGTGAGCTTAATGATTTCATCCCGCTGGACCTCTCTCTCTCTCTCTCGTAATTTTCGTAAATAATTTCGTAAATAAGACGAAATTCAACAAGGCAACCATTATCACCATATCTAGAATCTAATTTTAGCCAATAATATATTGTAAGTGTTCGCTTAAAACGAAAACTAACTAGGCGAATGTCCATAACTGTCAAAAAAAAAATCCTTCTCTTCCATAGATTCACAATAGAAGGCTAACCAGTGTCTTCCCGGACTATCGCTATTGTCCGTCTTGACGATGTAACCGGTCGAACATTTTCGTATTTCATTCGGTACCTCATCACGAGCGTAAACTCCCATGTCCTTTTTCTCATAATAGGATCACAGTCTATGACACAACGTAACTGTGAAGTATTCATGGTAACACTATGTCTCTCGCAGCGTTGATTTCGAAGTAACCTGGATATTCATAGTAAATAACACAGGACACTGTCGCTGTCAGTGCCGTCCCAAAGATGACCTCTAGTCTGACGTTTCCCTCTTTGAATAAGGTGAGATATTGTTTGGATTGAAAGGTGGGTTCCAATTCAAAGGTATAGAGTGCATATATCCTTTTGCAATGTCATCGCTCTCTAAGTCAGAACCGGCATCGTTCAACCATTTCCCCGTCGATTGTAACATGTTCCTCAGAACGGAAATGGTGGTTTGACCACCGGTCGTTCCGTACATGAGTTTAAAAGGGTAACCACCTACTGGCATCCCATCTACGTCGAGTCCTATAGATGTGACGTCATAGGGTTGGAAAAACCAGGGGTTCTGTTCGTAGTCACCGGTGGAAGCGTTGGCGTTTACAAATCCAACTACCACGAGGTTTGGTATCATGCCTTGAAATATATTATCATAGGTGAAGTTTGTCGTCCCGATAGGAATGGTCATCTGTTTGACCATGGTCTGTGTAAACGGATATTTCGCATTGGTCATATCGAGAGCTTGACTTTGCGCATAGAAAACGGCTGGATTGACCTTCACTTTGCTTACGCGCAGTCGAATGTCTTCGAATACTACCTTGTAATCGGCAGATGTAGTACCGGACAAGAGACAAAAACTTGGTTTAAATCTGTAAAGTTTAACATTGACGTTGACTTGATTCAATAGATACCTGCTCATCTTTAACAAATCGTGATAGAGTGGGCCGACCATGTCTACCACCTTTCCACCTTGAAACATTTGAGCCCTTTTTAGCAACGCTCCGTTTGAACCGGTTCTAGAACTATGTTGGTTTGCGTCTCCCTCATCGTCCTGATCCCATATCTGAGTAGTCAATTGGGTCGTCTTTGCTTCTTTACCGTATTTTAGGAGACTCTGTATATAGGCCTTGTAGGGATAATGACTTGTAGTAGAAACGATAGTCTTCACATGTAGAGTGACGTCCACTTGTGAAAATAAAGGTAAAAACAAATTGACGGGTCCCACGTCTTCAGTAGCAGCGATGGTGCTTCCGTCCGCTTTGGTTATTTTTACCTTAGCATAGATCAAAGTGTTCCGGAAATCAATCAATTCCAATCCGTTTTGCCCACTATACCATCAAACTGCTATCCAATACTGATAATGCTAACCCAAATTGAATTACTTTCAATGGAAATTAAACAAATGTTGGTCCAAAATGAGATTTTCCTATATAAACTATAGTAAAGTTTACCCCCTCCCCAGGGGTAAACGTTAGACCCCAGGGTCCTGAAATTCACAATTTTGGTTAAGCACCTTAAGATCCTTCCATCTATGAAGAGTATTTGATTCTACCATATCTGGGTCTTGAGAAGATGTTTTTGAAATTTCAGTCAATTCAACCCTTTTTGGGGGGACCCATCAGCCTATGGGGGTCAGTCAGGGCTGATATGTGAATACCATCAAACTGCTATCCAATATTGATAATGCTAACCCAAATTGAATTTCTTCCAATGGAAATAAAACAAATTTTGGTCCAAAATGTGATTTCCCTATATAAACTATAGTAAAGTTTACCCCCTCCTCAGGGGGAAACGTGAGACCCCAGGGTAAAGAAATTCACAATTTTGGTAAAGCACCTGAAGACCCTTCCATCTATGAAGAGAAGAAGATTTTGACATTTTAGTCAATTTGACCCTTTTTGGGCCCCGCCCCTCGGGCCCCTGGGGGCTGGGGACTAAATCAGCCACTATTTTTGTTGACTGTTGGCCATGGAAGGTTTCTGCAAAATTTCATTGAAATTAGTTCAGGGGTTTTGGAAATGTAAATTGTTCACGGACGCACGACGGACGACGACGGAAAAGGCGATCGACTTTGTCTCAGGTGACCTAAAAAGACAATGGTATCTATTTAAAAAGGAAAAATCCCGAAACGACTTTCGTCTAGTAACCGAAACGACCCGTTTCGTATATATATACTACTAGTCTGTATTTTGTATACACCGATTCTGTAATATCATGTAACCTCTATCCCATAATACTCTGGCGTAATAAAAAAAAAATGGCTACCTGCAAGTCTTGCCTGTAACACATGTCTGTGTTTGTGCGAGTTCTCAGAACCCAACGATTAACATGGTGGCAGCGCCATGGAGTGTTTTTGTAAAACCTTAGTTATAGAGCACTAATTATGCTCGAGTGACTCTGATAAGTTACTTTCTACCTGATCGCCTCCGGGTTGTGTTGACAAATGGCGGAAGCCCCAGTGAATAATGCATTCGCTGCTTCGTTACGATTGCCCCCAAAGCTTGACATTAGCTCCGGCAATGTGTCGGAGAACTTTAAACGCTGAAAGCGAGAAGTACAGATACATTTATCAGCTTCTGGTGGTGGGGAGCGAGCACAACCCGTCCAAATCGCAAATTTCTTGAATTGTGCTTGAAATGTATGACCTAATGACGTGGGAAGAGGACGCCGATAAGGATGATCCAGTTAAAGTTTTTGAGGCATTAACTAATATTGCAATCCTCGTGACAACAAAGTGTTAAAATCGCATAGATTTTGGAATCCATACCAGGAACCATTTGACAAATTTCTGACTTACCTCAAAACTAGAGCATCTGCGTGGAATTTTCAAGAAAAAGAGCGGATGATGCGCGACAATATTGTGTTTACCGTAACCGCCAAGTTACATGAACTTTTGTTGAGGGAGGATAAACTTACCCTTGATAAGACAGTCAAAGTTTGCAGGGCGTTCGAACAGTCAAATAAACAAGTGAAATAAATCCGTGATAATATCAATAACCCCCTGTTGAAAGTGAACAAAGTGACTCATAAACCTAACCCGAAAGCTAGGAAACCCGTTCCAAAATCACAAAAAACAGCCAAAACCTCAAAGTTTACCCTCGCAACGAACCTGAATGTGCCTTTTGTGGCTATCGACATGCTAGACAAAAAGAGAAATGCCTAGCATGGGGTGCAACGTTTGACTTTTGTAAAGGCAGAGACCACTTTAAGGACAAATGTAAACAAGAGATCCCAGAGGGATCTTGGCGCCCACCTTTGTACCATCTTCATTAGTTATTTTGTCAGTTTGATCTTTTCTCTTCTTTCCTCTAATCTGTTTGATCGAGTCATGTTAATAGTAAATGCACCTTGCGGTAACTTTTGATCTAAACTTAATACTGATGTGTATTGTGTAGTGTATAAGACATTCCGGATATTGCTATCCGTCCGCGCATAATACTAGTCACGATATAGAACTCTCCTGTATGGAGGTAAATAAAAAGAGTCTTAAGTTTACTACCAAACATGGCTGTTGTTCAGTTTGTTCTGAGGTCACAGAAACCCACATACACGACATAACATGGCGACGAGGACTGGTGAAGACCGAAGAAACTGAAACAGTAATGGTAGATGTCTACAAACTGATCAAAACAAGGTGGTAAGGCCGGTGCATGTCACAGAAAGCGTCAGAGACGTACTTTCGTTTTCAACCACGTGAAATCGAGCGGATCCGAAAGGGGCGACTCGAGTATTTTATCATTCGCAATTTAGTCCAAACCAAGTGTCCACGATGACAGGACGTATCGGGCGAATAGATACATTTGATCAAGTTAATGAAAACTGGGACTCGTATAGTGAAAGACTAGAACAGTACTTCATCTGTAACGATGTCAAAGCGGAAAAGAAAGTTGCCGCGCTTTTAAGCCTCGTGGGTGGCAATACATACCAACTCTTGAGAGGGCTTACAGCACCTAGAAAACCGTCGGAAGAGACATTTGATCGGTTATTAGCACTATTGAAATCACATTTTAGTCCTAAACCACTAGTTATCGCCGAAAGATTCCGTTTCCATAAGAGGGAACAAAAGGAAGGTGAAAGTATTAGGGACTATTTGGCAGCAATTAGAAAGCTATCAGAATACTGTGAATTTGGTGAAACCTTGAATGACTCTCTCCGCGATCGGTTAGTATGTGGTCTCAGAAGTGAGAATATACAGCGAAAATTATTGTCGGAAGCTACGCTAACATATGAAACCGCAGTAGAGCTGTCAACCGCAATGGAAACTGCGCAACGCGATGCCACTGAACTTCGTGGTAATACAAACACTGTACACAAAATTCATGTAAATAAAGGACAGAAATATCAACACAAGTCTGAAAAATCCCCACAATTCCCTGCAAAGAAAAATAACTCTAACAAGAAATGTTTTCGATGCACAAAAACTGGCCATGACCCAGACAAGTGTTTTTACAAGAATTCAACCTGTCATGCATGTGGTAAGGAAGGCCATATAGTTAAGGCATGTTTCAGTAAGGGAAAGGATGGAGGAAACAGGAAAGACCATTACATGAAGAATGACAACTCCGATGATGAGTATAATCAGATAGCGTCGTTGTTTATCAATACTGCAAGCACTGGTAAGGCACCGATAACTTTAACACCACACATGAACTCAAAATGGAACTAGGCTGTTGTTCAGTTTGTTCCGAGGTCACAGAAACCCACATACACGACATGTATGAAAGCCAACCTTCAAAGTGAGTTTGTCATTTCACATATTTACTAGTACAGTACTTAATGTGAAAGAAATATAATCGATCATTGCAATATGAGAAAGATCTGTTTAGTTCTTCTTTTAATCCATTTTGTTTTTATGATCAGTCTCAAAATATAACATGAACAACGAGGGATCAAGGGGAACCTACATTTAAAATTTGAGAAAGATCCCTCCCGCACTTCCCGAGAAATAGCGATAACAAACTTTCACTATCATAATCCAAGATGGCTGCCTGTTGGCCATGTTATTTATCCGATCAGTCTCTACAATTGCCCTGCACAGCTAGGACAAGGGGAACCTACATATAAAATTAAAGAAAATATCTGTAGTTCTTCCAGAGAAATAGCGGTAACAAACCTACACAATCAAAATCCAAGATGGCTGCCTGTCGGCCATGTTGTTTATCCGATCAGTCTTAAAAGTTGCCCTGCACAGCTAAGGACCAAGGGGAACCTACATATAAAATTGGACAAAGATACCTCCCGTACTTCCTGAGAAATAGCGATAACAAACTTTCAATATCAAAATCCAAAATTGCTGCCTGTCGGCCATGTTGTTTATCTGATCAGTCTCAAAAGTTGCCCTGCACAGCTAAGAACCAAGGGGATGTTTGTTTGTTTGTTTATGATTAACGGCCCATCGACGGCTTTGGTCATTTAGGACCATGGTGATTTATTTATTTTATTTTTTTAACAAACATGTGAGTAGCGAAGATAAAATCAGATAAACTGGTTCATTTTAAAAGCATTCGCATTGTATGTGTAGATAATAAAAAAATAAAAAAGGGGTTAAAATAATAAAAGAGATAACGAATAGATGATATGGAATATGCGATATATTTATAACGTCAAAAATGGTAAGGTGGGTTAAAAGACATCAGAGTCTATAACATAGACCGATGTCTTTCAAATAGTTAAATAACGCCTTCGAATCCACGGAACTGAAAAGTATTTTCATATCCGGGACTCGAAAGTAGTTATCACGAATGTGTTTAAAATCTATTAAAAAAAGTTCCAGTGTAAATGGAGTGTCACATGCGTGGCATGAAGGTATATCTTCTCGTTTTAAATGGTACGAATGAGTAGGATATGTGTGCCCAGTGCAGAGCCGAGCGAGGACAACTTCCTCTCTACGATCTTTCCAACTGGGAATAGATGTTTTAAGTTTCGGTTGTACCTTAAAAAGTTTGTTGGTGGTCTCGAGAGACCAGCGTTGCTGCCATTCATTTTGAATGGCTGTACGAATAGTAGGTTTAAAATCTGTNGTTGCCTTTTATTCCGACATGGCTCGGAATCCATAGTAAAGTTATTTTAGACTTTTTTAATATACGAGATATTCGAAGAGCAAGGTTTTGTACGATTGTGTTTTTAGGATCTCGTAACTGTAAACTCTGTAGGACAGATAGAGAGTCTGAACAAATAATTGCCTTTTTAATGCGGTGTTCATCGATATGGTCGAGGGCCAAACCAATGGCGCATGCTTCAGCAGAAAAGATGGAGGCGCCGTCTGGTAGTCGGACTGAAGTGCAAGTATTGGCAGTACAGCAGGCTGCTGCCACTTTCTCACCTTCTTTGGAGCCATCGGTGTAAAGTTGTGTATGAGAAGGGTAATTCGAAATGCATTCCCGAAAGGAGGATTTGTGTTCTTCGGGCATAACACTTGATTTCCCTCGCTCATGTAATGTAAAGTTAAAATCAGGGGTTTGAATGGTCCACGGAGGAACATCAGATATGTTAAATTCAGCTATGTCCGTCAATTTTATGTTGAGTTCTTGCAGGAAATTCGAAATTCGGATACCAAATGTTGGCAGAAGTTTTTGGTTTTGCGTAAATACGTATTGGTATTTTGGGTTGAATACTTGGTCGAAAGCAGGATTTTTAGGGTTTGATTTTAATTGAGCTGCAAATTGTAATGAAAGTTTTTTTCTTCTGTCATAAAGGGATGGTTCATTTGCTTCCACGTACAGGCTTTTTACAGGTGTTGTTCGAAAAGCTCCAAGGGCTAGACGTAGCCCTTGGTTATGGATTGGGTCTAGCATCTGAAGGTACGAACTGCGCGCCGACCCGTATACCATAGAACCATAATCCAGTTTTGTTCGAATAAGTGATATGTATAGGCGCAAAAGCATTTCACGGTCCGCTCCCCAATCAGGATGAGAAAGGACTCGTATAATGTTTAACGCCTTGGAACACTTATCCTTCAGATACTTTATATGTGGTATGAAAGAGAGTTTCGGACCAAGGGGAACCTGCATATAAAATTTGAGACAGATCCCTCTGGTACGTCTTGAGAAATAGCGATAGCAAGAATTGTTTAAGGACGGACGACGGACGGACCACGGACGCAGGGTGATTTGAATAGCCCACCATCAGATGATGATGGGCTAAAAAGTGCACGCTGTTTCGTTTTCACACAACACTGAGGATGATGACGAAGAGGCGTGGCTTATGGCAGTAAATAGTGGCACTGAACGAATACATGCGTCGTTAAACGTAAATGGTAATAACACCGGCAAATTTCAGCTAGACAAAGCTGCTGACGTGAACACAATTTGCCAAAAGCCGCAAGTTACTCCTACAAAAGTAAAATTGAACATGTGGAACAAATCTAACTTAAAACCTCTTGGAGAGTGTACCCTGAAGGTCACTAATCCTCACACAGGTGTCGATAGAGACGATCGAACCAACGAAAGTACTAGACCTAATAAGTCAACAGCCATCTTTCGTCCTATCTTTCCACGTGTTTGTCTAAATATTTACCGCAAAGGATAGTAAACGATAACATGTTGATCATAGTGCACAATACAACAGATACAACTTACGTTCATTTGTATGTTCAATGCCGTTTGCTGTCTACAACGTTGATTTAATATAACATTTATTGTATCACCAGAAATGAGTGCCAACGGATCAAGAGATGTATTTGTTTTGTTGTTGTCGCTTGTTGTCTAAACATGTGTTTTCAGGAATTTAATATAACGTTTATTGTGTCGCAGGTCAAGAGAGAAAACCCCGGTTTGTTTAATCTGACCAAAACTGATCAATGTACAAACTAAAAGCTCAACACTAAAAGTACATGTACTTTCAGGTGAGGTCGACACGTCAGAAGATTAATAACAAGAGGCCCAGAGGGCCTGTATCGCTCACCTGAATATAATTAAAGTTATTGGTATGAAGTAAAGATATAGCACTCCACGTTAGGTGCTGTTAGTACATATGAAATTTCAGAAAGGTCCATGCAGTACTTGAGATATAGAGAACAAACTTCAAACAGAGCCCCACCCCTATGCCCCTACGGGGGTCATACCCACCAATTATACAAAATTGAGTCACTGTCACCCAAGGATGCTCCACACTAAATAAGGATAAAATCCTTTAATCCCGATGGTCGGAGAAGGATTTTAAAGGTTTTACCTCTATATTTCCTATTGGGCCCCGCCCCTCTGCCCCCCCCCCCCCCCCCCCCCCCCCCCCCCTCGGAGACCACACCTACTGCTAATACAAAATTGAGTCCCCTTGGCCCAAGGATGCTCCAGACTAAATTAGGATAAAATCCCTTAATCCTTATGGTAGAAGAAGGATTTTAAAGGTTTTACCTCTATTTTCCCTATTGGGCCCCACCTCTCTGCTTACAGCGGTGTCAGACACACCGTTTATACAAAATTGGTTCCCGTCACCCAAGAATGCTTCAGACCAAATATGGACAAAATCCTGCCATTCCTACAGAAGAAGGATTTTGAAGATTTACGTCTATTTCCCCTATTTGGCCCCGCCCCTCAGGCCCCTGGGGGGCCAGACCCACTATTTATACAAAATTGGTTCTTCTTCACCCAAGGATGCTCCACACCAAATTTTGTTAAAATCCGCTCAGTGGTTCATGACTAGTAGTGTAAAGTTGACGGACGACGGACGCAGCACGCTGCGGTATGGCATAAGCTCACCTTGGTCCTTCGGACCAGGTGAGCTAAAAATTGGAAATTTTAGAAGAATTCTTTTTATAGAATGTACATTTTCTCTTGTCAGTACCCATCGCGAAAGACATTAATCTTGAGGTGTAGATATACTTTTACACAGAGCTCACAAAATATTACGAAAGGTATTTCGTTACAACTGTTTGAGAGAGAAACAATACTTCGTCACGATTGCTCAACGTATTTAACTAAAAACACACCTTAGAAAAAATAAAACACGCCTTCCAGAGGAGGTACTGAACATTGACGTGTTCACCATTCTGTAAACGCAGTTTTTCATCAGTCATTGCTTTTTTTTACCATAGCATACCTATAATCGTTCATATAAAAAACGCGCCAACACAGTTAACTGTCACTGTTCTAGAATTTGGCGCCAAAACAGGGGAAACTTCTTTCGGCGATATTCGGATTGTTGAGTCCACGAAGGACGGAGTGAAAAAAGTCAAACTTGAAAGCCGTATCAATAACTGTATGACTGTTTCTACAAATAGTATATCAAAATATATAAATTGGGATATACGCACATATTTACCGAAAAGACCACTATATCCCGCTGAAGTGGGAAGAATGGCAACAAGTGAGCAGTTACATCTCTTGAATGTTAGTATATACATGTAAGAGTGTACATCTTTTGTTCGAGATAAACAAATTAAAACTTTTCCATCAGATTTTTTTTTTATATAATAGGAGCAACAGCAACCACTGCAACAACAACAACAAAAGCAGCAGCACCACATGCTGATGTCTGATTAGATACTCGGGACATTCTTGGAGATTGCCGCCGGCCAGCTTGTCAGTAGTTTTGGGGAAAACATAAATTACTATACGATCACTTTGATCTACCGACGCTGGACAGGCTCTCCCCACGGACGTCCTATTACAGTAAATTGCGATTATTTTCTGACGAAGATGAATAAATTCAAACCCGTCGGCGGTAAATTCTCCAAAGGAGACGACTTATACGGTTTTGAATAATATATCACGACTTTAGTAGATCCCGTAGTCATTCCTCAAGAGTTGTTACTGTCTTTTGTGATCACGTTAAAGGTGGATAACGTGGACGACGATTTTCGTTTTATTACCGCCGACGCCAACACCAACACTAGCAATACAGATGTATAGGTGTGGTTAATGTGTAAATTAATAGTCAAACCGTCTGCCGTTCCCCGTTTAAATAATAACGAAGACGACAATGACGAAGATCTAGTGACATTATGAAATAACAAGGGGGTTTTTTCCCCAAAGAAAGAAATAAACTCTTGTTTTTTTTTTTTTTTTAAATCTCATGATTCGATTTTTATAGACTCGCGAGTCTCTATGTGAAGAGATTGAAAGATGGTATTAACGATGTTATCGACAACAAACGTCCGTTGGACGTGATAAATCTGTTTACCAACATCAATGAAACGTGTCACCGGCGGCAATTACTATGTTTAATACTTCACCAATTAAATCGTTCGTGCTCAGTACGCCCAAACCACAAGTCGACCGTGTTTGACGCTGATTGTGTGATTTAAAGATTATCTCCACTACTTAACCATCTCCTCCCCTCGCCCACATGGACAAGCCACACATTCCATTCGTGCCTTTGATGTTCGATCGAATAAAAGCGCGTTGTGTTTTTTGCATATTACAAGCTAGCATTGAAAGGTTGTTAATCACGTACATATATTTTGTACATGGTGATAATGATTGTGTTTATGTTAACTTACATGGAATATCCACCTCGAAGTATTTCAAAAATGCCTAAGCAAAACATGTAAACCTGAAGCGTACCAATATCAGGAATATACAGGTTACTTATGTTAGTTCCATGGCTATATATGATTTTTTTTATAAGCAGAATTCAACACGTTGGTTTTATTTACAAATTGTATAGGCCGAGACAACTAGTGTCAATCCATCGTCAACCATCGCTCAGCCTACCTCGTCAACCATCGCCCAGCCTACCTCGTCAACCACTGCTCAGCCTACCTCGTCAACCACTGCTCAGCCTACCTCGTCAACCATCGCTCAGCCTACCTCGTCAACCATCGCCCAGCCTACCTCGTCAACCACTGCTCAGCCTTCCACGTCAACCACTGCTAAGCCTACCTCGTCAACCACTGCTCAGCCTTCCACGTCAACCACCGCTCAGCCTGCCTCGTCAACCACCGCTCAGCCCACCTCGTCATGCTAAATTGTTTACATTTTCTGTGCCAATTATCATATCAAGCCTTAAAACATTATCCGTTTCACTTTTACATGTTTGATAGTTTACTTAAAGATTTTGATTATTAAAATATGTTACTTAGATACTTTATATGTGCTAAGAATCAAGACTTAGAAATATACTCAGTTGTTAATCATGATGGTGCTCCATTGTTTTAATATCTAAAACTTTTTAAAACAAATACCCAGGATGTAATATCATGCTATTTTTTTTTACATTGTCAGTGCCTTTTATCATATCAAGCCTGAAACCATTATCTGTTTCACTTTTACATGCTTTATAGTTTACGTAAAGATTTTGATTATTAAATATGTTACTTCGATACTTTATATGTGCCAAGAATCATGTGTTTAGAACTTTAAAATACTCATGTTGAATTTGTTAGTTTTGAAACTTTATGTTTGTGCCAATTATTCTGTCTTTAAAGACATTGTGTCAATAGTCATGTTCTAACTTTTAAATACTTGATTTTAAAAGTACGCTGCTTTGTGTCTATTCAACTGCGACTGAATTTCAGGTTTGACAAGCCAATTAATCAAACACCCATGGCCTGCTAAGGAAAGTGTTTGATAACTTACCCGCCTGGGGTCTGAAGTTAGGGATACCCGTTCTGGACTCCACAGTCGGATTACAGAATTTGCGTTGAACCATACGAGTGTTATTTACAAAGATGTGTATTATTGTGTGATCATCGAAACAGAAGTAATGGAAACGCTTCCTAGCATTATACTAATGATGGATGATAAAGCAAAACTACGGCGACAAAAGTCGTTAACTATCTTATCATACGTATCGCTTGAGTACAATCCTGGAATTTATGAATATGAAACATGACCTGATTCGTGACTAGTAGCCATAGAAATTGACCCATTTCTTTCGACATACTTGTATATGTCTATTACTTACAGTGTTTTATAGTTGAAGTCTTTGTCTTGCTAAGTTTGAATATCTTAAAAATAACACAGATTTTTTATAGGATCAATAATAGTTTATCATGGTTGATATCCATGGCATAGTTCTACAGAGGAAGTCGTTTGTAGTAATATAGCCAAATTGCCCCCTTTTGGCCCCGCCCCTCAGCCCCTTAGCCCCCTAGGGGTTCAGCCCAACCATTTGTACAATTTTGAATCTCCACCACCTAGGTATGCTTCCAGTCAAATATGATTGATATCCACTTCTTGGTTCCAGAGAAGAAGTCGCTTAAAGCAATATAGCCAAATTGACCCATTTTGGAGGGCCGTCTCAGTAGAGTGTCCCATGCGGTAGGCCGATTGCATGTTGTCATGGAGACTGTTTGCATGGAGATGAGCCTCTAAACGCCGGGACACAACCTTCTCCAAGATCTTGGACAGAAAAGGCAGATTTGAAACTGGGCGGTAGTTTTTCAACTCCTCTTTGTCCGTTCCAGGCTTTTTAAACAATGGTCTGACATGTGCCTTCTTGAAACATAATGGAACCTTTGACTCAACCAATGATTTATTCATGATTGCGGTAATCAAAGGAAGCTGTGCTTCAAGACATTGCTTTAATATGTCTGTAGGCAGTGGATAAAGCTCACAGGACTTCGATTGCGAGGTCAATGCATGCATGTGTTGATCTGAAATACTTCGACATTTATATCATCTCTCGTTCAGGTGTCAATACTTTTTTTTTTTACTTCGATTCATTTGAAGTAATTGACAATGTTATTATTACAAACGGGTCTTGCCAAAACTTCGAAAAACTCGACTCATAAAAGTTCGATTCGTGAATAGAAAACTAGTAGTGTGATATAAGGGTGGAAAATCCGGACTTTGCCGTCAGTTTGACAGATCGAGAAATTTGATTCATCGAGGTATGACTGGATTACTAAATTGTTTGCATTCATACAAAATTCATTCCCTATGGTTTGTTGTTTAATATAAAAATGAATCGCTCACCTGGTATTAATCTCACACTTGTAATCTTAAAAGTGGACTAATATACAGCTACAGGCAAAATATCTGTGTTCGATCCATTTGAATCTATTAAATGATTTAAACATATGACGCCTGCGACCTTGACAGTTTATAGCCTTCCGTTCCGGCATATTTCTGGCTAAATATCATTACCCTGGACCTTTTGAATATTCAGAACAAGTCATTTAAAGATTTAAACATATCTGATCCCTGTGATCTTGAATATGGGCAAAGGTCAATCATTTAAACAAACTTGGTAGCCCTTCATCCCAGCATGTTAATGGCCAAATATCATCATCCAATGCCTTTTGGTTATTGAGAAGTTGTTTTAAGTTATGGAGAAGTTGTTTTAAGTTTTTAAACATATTTGACCCATGTAATGGGTGAAGGTCATTTATTTGAACAAACTTGGTAGCCCTTTATCCCAGCATGTTACTGGCCAAATATAATTATCCTAGGTTTCTTGGTTATTCAGAAGATGTTGTTTAAAGGTTTTAAACATATTTGACCCCTGTGACCTTGAAAATGGGTGAAGGTCATTTATTTGAACAAACTTGTAGCCCTCTTTTACATCATGCTACTTGTCAATACCTTGAATATAGGTAAAGGTCATTAATGTTTACAAAACAAGAGGCCAAATGGGCCTGCATCGCTCACCTGGTATTAATCTCACACTTGTAATCTTAAAAGTGGACTAAAATACAGTTACAGGCAAAATATCAGTGTTTCATTCATAAGAACCTATTAACAGATTTAAACATATGACACCTGTGACCTTGAATGTCGAACAAGGACATTATAATATTAGGTTGAACAGAGTTTATAGTCTTCCAACCAAGCATGCTTCTGAAGAAGTCATTCAATGGTTTTAAACATATTTGACCCCTGTAACCTTAAAATATATATATGTCAAGGTCATTCATTTGAACTTGGTAGTCCTTCATCTCAGCATGTTACTGGCATTATCCTAGGCCTCTTGGTTATTCGGAAGAAGTTGTTTAAAAGTCAAGAACATATTTGACCCTGTGACCTTGAAAGTGGGTCAAGGTCATTCATTTGAACTCGGTAGTCCTTCATCTCAGCATGTTACTGGCCAACTATCATCAACCTAGGCCTCTTGGTTATTCTGAAGAAGTTGTTTAAATGTTTAAAACATATTTGCCCTCTGTGACCTTGAATATACGGCAAGGTCATTTATTTGAACAAACTTGGTAGGTGGTTATATGGTGGGTATCCCAACCATTTCCAGGCAATAAACTTTTTTTGGCCACACCCCTTAGCCTGGGGGGTCAGCCCAACTGGTTATTCGGAAGAAGTCGTTTAAAAGTCAAGAACGTATTTGACCCTGTGACCTTGAAAGTGGGTCAATGTCATTTATTTGAACAAACTTGGTAGCCCTTCATCCCAGCATGTTACTGGCCAACTATCATCAACCTAGGCCTCTTGGTTATTCAGAAGATGTTGTTTAAAGGTTTAGAACATATTTGACCCTGTGACCTTGAAAAAAGATGAAGGTCATTCATTTGAACTTGGTAGTCCTTCAT
Source organism: Mizuhopecten yessoensis (assembly GCF_002113885.1). Lineage (NCBI taxonomy): Eukaryota > Metazoa > Mollusca > Bivalvia > Pectinida > Pectinidae > Mizuhopecten > Mizuhopecten yessoensis. The sequence continues at coordinate 113,434 of NW_018405282.1, forward strand.
CCCAACATGTTACTGGCATTTTCCTAGGCCTCTTGGTTATTCTGAAGAAGTTGTTTAAATGTTTTAATATATTTGACCCCTGTGACCTCGAATATAAGAAAAGGTCATTTTTTTAAACAAGAGGCCCAGAGGGCCTGTGTCGCTCACCTGGATTATCGAAGCAATCATGACAAAATATTCTCCAAATGAGAATTGAGAAGTTGTTTTAAGTTTTTAAACATATTTGACCCCTGTAACCTTAAAATATATATATGTCAAGGTCATTCATTTGAGCTTGGTAGTCCTTCATCTCAGCACGTTACTGGCATTATCCTAGGACTCTTGGTTATTCGGAAGAAGTTGTTTAAAGGTTTTAAACATATTTGACCCCTGTAACCTTAAAATATATATATGTCAAGGTCATTCATTTGAACTTGGTAGTCCTTCATCCCAACATGTTACTGGCATTACCCTAGGCCTCTTGGTTATTCTGAAGAAGTTGTTTAAAAGTCAAGAACGTATTTGACCCTGTGACCTTGAAAAAAGATGAAGGTCATTCATTTGAACTCGGTAGTCCTTCATCTCAGCATGTTACCGGCATTATCCTAGGCCTCTTGGGTATTCGGAAGAAGTTGTTGAAAAGTCAAGAACATATTTGACCCTGTGACCTTGAAAGTGGGTCAATGTCATTTATTTGAACAAACTTGGTAGGTGGTTATATGGTGGGTATCCCAACCCTTTCCAGGCAATAAACTTTTTTTGATAATTATCCTAGGTTTCTTGGTTATTCAGAAGAAGTTGTTTAAAGGTTAAGAACATATATGACCCTGCGACCTTGAAAGTGGGTCAAGGTCATTCATTTGAGCTTGGTAGTCCTTCATCTCAGCACGTTACTGGCATTATCCTAGGACTCTTGGTTATTCGGAAGAAGTCGTTTAAAAGTCAAGAACGTATTTGACCCTGTGACCTTGAAAAAAGATGAAGGTCATTCATTTCAACAAACTTTATAGCCCTTCATCCCAGCATATTACTGCCCAAATATCATCACCCTAGGCCTCTCGGTTATTCAGAAAAAGTTGTTTATAGGTTTTAAACATATTTGCCCCCTGTGACCTTGAAAAAAGATGAAGGTCATTCATTTGAACTCGGTAGTCCTTCATCTCAGCATGTTACTGGCCAACTATCATCAACCTAGGCCTCTTGGTTTTTCAGAAGAAATTGTTTAAATGTTTTAATATATTTGACCCCTGTGACCCCCTTAAAATATATATGTGTCAAGGTCATTCATTTGAACAAACTTTATAGCCCTTCATCCCAGCATGTTACTGGCCAACTATCATCAACCTAGGCCTCTTGGTTTTTCAGAAGAAGTTGTTCAAATGTTTTTCACATATTTGACCACTGTGACCTTGGATATAAATCAAGGTCATTTATTTGAACAAACTTGGTAGCCCTTCATCCCAGCATGTTACTGGCCAAATATCATCACCCTAGGGCCAGGTGAGCTAAAAATGATTCAAGTTTCTTTTCGTATTTTCTGTATAAGCATTTTCTTTACCGTGTGCCACGTCTCGATAATATCTCATCCATTCTCCACGTTTGGAACGTATATGCTTGAAACGTTCATGATAGAAAAGGATATTGTTTAAAGTGAACTATAATGCACTCGATTTTTCAAGAATGAAGCGAGATCACCTTTACCCGTCTTTATATAGATTTATATGTCTCTAACGTCCGATTTTCTCACTGGTATGTATTGTTGAGTGTCAAAGGACTGGGACCAGTTGGCTACCTTCAATGCACTTACCAGGCGTAGAAGATTTTTCTTTTCACCGTCGACATAGCTTTCTTCACAAACATTGCTGTGTAGGTATAAGTTTTGTCTCGTCTTTACAACACTCGTAGTTAACGTTATGTCTACTAAAGCCATTTTCCATGTTCCATGTAGATTCAGTGTTGTTTGGAAGTGTACTCCGAAATGATAAGAGTAGTTTGTACTGCCATCGCTGTGAATGATCACGTAATGCGACATATTATACCTCTGTGATATCTTTCTCCGATATCCACTGATTATATTTCGACGGACAACCTTCGAATTTAACCAGCCACTCTATTTTTCCTCCCTTTTTGCGCTTTTCCAATTTTTCTTCTATGTACCAGAGTGCGTCTTCGTCGTTATCCACTCTTTGCAATTCTGTTTGGTAAAAGTTCCCACGGATCGGATCGTTCAGGAAATCAATCAATTGATATTGTGGAATACCTTGTAGACGAAACCGTTTATGTACCTTGAAGATTTCTGAAGACCACTGCTGTTGATATGATCTAGTAAAAGGTTGTTTTAAATGCGAGACTCTCGCGAGACTTCCTATCTTGAATTTAAATTGCTTTCCCTTTACAGTTTTCCCATCGCTTATAGACTTATAATTTATTTTCAAACTTTATACTTATATTATAAGTATCTGTTTTGGTTATGTTCGATTTGCTAAGTTGACTGTTAAAAGCCGACCTTGATGGTAAAGACGTTTCGTCAAATCTGTCTACATTGTTTTCATACTCGAATGGTAAACTCCCTTTCTCAACAACAGGTTTGCATGCTTTGTAGAAAATTCATTGGATAGATGTTTGAATGACCCTAGTCCTTCTTGAGCTAGATTGTTGACTAGTGATTCTAGACTCTGATATGAATTGGAATGAATCTATATAGGGACATATTCTAACTGTAACCATTTTCACTCTTATCACAAAAAAGTTGGAAGAAACTGATAACAGGTAGACCTATGTTACCAACTGTCGGACCTAAGTCGCCAGCTGTCGAACCTAACTCGCAAGGTTTCTGACTTGGACCACATGCTAGAAATGCAAAAAAGCATGCAGGCAACGGATATGGCTGTGATTAAGCAGCTCCTAAGGAGTGAAGGAAGGCGAGTCGACAGAGAGGCCTTTAGCCTTCCAGCGGCACCACCGCCTTTCAGACTTTCCCCGTCTGATATATCAGGTAAAAAACATTATTTTTTATGAAATTTATGAAAAAGTATTATTTAGGTAGATTGTAACAGTTTAGACAAAAAACATAAAATCTTATTTTCAAATCTTCTATTATGAACATTCAATTGTAGCATGTCGGAATGTGCATGAAAGGAAGTTGATAGATTACACATATATTATACATCAATAGAAAAAGACCCATACCTGAACGGTAGAGGTATCTGTCGATTGTGATTCAGAAGTTGACCAGGCTGCTGATTAAGGTTGGAGGGTAGGTAATAAGGAAGGCGACGAGGCAAGCGTCTATCTGTATTTGCCAATATAAATATACTTCTGTGTGAACACGATGTCCAGGGATTCATTCACAAAAGACAATTGAATAATGACTGTGCTATATCAAGCAACGTAACGATACAAAGAGCCAGATTATTATTAAAATTGGGAGTGATTGTTAAGCTTCAAAAGAATGACGAGGAGAGAGAGTTAACAAAGTTTGATTTTGAATTACAAATGCCGGTAAGTAATCATAATCTATCTTAAATAAAGACTTTTGTTCCTTGTAAAATTGTTATGAAGATAATGACATGTTTTAGAATACTAGTTAATTTTGTCATATCATCATTTTATAACAAAAGGTCAAGGACAGGTTGGTGTACCATGTGATGCTGACTAGGCATGAATTTTAAACCTATAACATCACGAATCGTGTTACTGAATGCTACGAAATGCTGACTAGGCAATATGCAAATTATCACATGATGACCTTAGTTCTATAAATTTGGCGGCAAGAGCGGCTCTGTCACACATCATTGTTGGCGCCTAAAGAAAACGGAGTGTTCCGAAATAAACGAGGGAATCTAAAACCAACCAATCAAGGCTCAAGCTAGTTTATTTGGACAAGTTGAGAAATATTCGAATATATTAGGGAGACAGACGGTGAAAAAATACGGAAGCTGGTGATGCCTATCAATCCTACACTTACGATTAATGTGACATACTTCGGGAAGGCAGATATCGTGTTCGTACACATTAACAAAAAACACCAAGAAAAGGCATATTATCTCCCCCTTTTGTGGGAGGAGATAGACGAAGTAAAAATGGGACTTAAAGACTCGTTTAAACCTCATTTAGAATGGCTAAAAGACGAAGCAAGTAATCATCATATTATATCATATTATATATATATATATATATTCGTTGTTTATCTACTAAACTTTTGTAACTGTTCCATGTTCTATGTCAGTATGTGGTCGTTTGTAATTTACTTGTATCTTGATAAAGGGGCGGATAGCCTCGAATGTGATGCTGAATAGGCATGAATTTTAAACCTATAACATCACGAATCGTGTTACTGAATGCTACGAAATGCTGACTAGGCAATATGCAAATTATCACATGATGACCTTAGTTCTATAAATTTGGCGGCAAGAGCGGCTCTGTCACACATCATTGTTGGCGCCTAAAGAAAACGGAGTGTTCCGAAATAATCGAGGGAATCTAAAACCAACCAATCACGGCTCAAGCTAGTTTATTTGGACAAGTTGAGAAATTCGAATATATTAGGGAGACAGACGGTGAAAAAATACCGAAGCTGGTGATGCCTATCAATCCTACACTTACGATTAATGTGACATACTTCGGGAAGGCAGATATCGTGTTCGTACACATTAACAAAAAACACCAAGAAAAGGCATATTATCTCCCCCTTTTGTGGGAGGAGATAGACGAAGTAAAGATGGGAATTAAAGATGGGAATTAAAGACTCGTTTAAACCTCATTTAGAATGGCTAAAAGACGAAGCAAGTAATCATCATATCATATCATATATAGTGTTGATATTGTTTCCGTCATTTTTAGCTCACTATTTTCTTTTCCTTTCTTCCTCTTTGCCCCTTCTACTTTTTCGCACTTTTAAAATTTGATTCAGCGTTTTTGTCGACCATTTGTTGACCCTAATGACCTATCCTGTGTTGATGGGCCGTTAAGCATTGATATTATTAATAATATGATAATACTAACGAAATGGTGTTAGAAAGTACGGATCATCAAGCGAAGTCTAAAAACGGCACAAAATCTATACAAGTTATAATGATTATGCCATGGAAAAACAAATTTAGTGGCAAAGTTGTTGTACAAAGTATAGTTGACCCTCGACAAGTTTGAGGGCAATGGAGAAATTAACGTTCACCTAGCCAGTATAATGTGACTTGGCGGAATGCTGTGCTTTGTGCGGCATTTCAGTGATATATCACTTAAAAAGTGGCATCAGACACACATGGAGGCACGTCCATAAATGACATTAGCTGTTAATAGGACGTTAAACAAAATTGTCGTCGTCCCCTGCATGTGCCAATAATCGTAGGAGGTGACCAATTAGGAAATTACTGGACATAATAAGTGATAATAATATATTATGAGAAATTCTTTTCACACAACCAATGATTATTTTTAGTGTACGTCATCGAAACGTCACATAGAAAATTGTATTGGTTGTGTGAAAAGAACTTTGCATACTACATACTTAACAACCTGAAGAAAATATTTAGAAATATGATAATAATATACTATTTAATAAGTAGACATTTACAGTTAGTTGGTTAGTAAACAAACATTCATTCATTGTTAGAAGACTAGTCAACATATGCCATGAACTCAAACTCACTGTTTTAAAAATAAAAATCAACTCAAACTGCAACAGGTGAGGGTTTAACTTATATGATGGGGCAACTGTGCAGCACTGGTTGGAACCAATTGACCAAGGTTTGCAGCTTTTCATCCCCGTAATCAACCAGATCTGCTCGATCTTCTGGCCACTGATCAGGGTTGAAGATTTTGAAACAGGTCACAGTTTTTAAAGGACCATCTTCAACGTTTCCAACAGGCTTAGCAGGGTTATCTACCAATGAGTTGTATCTGTCATACATTGCATTAACCAACAGCTCGACAGATTGGTTTACATTTCGCCTGAATGCCAGGGACATGCTGTCCAAGCTCTCTGGATACTGCTCACCAGGTTCAGGGAGTCATTTCATATCAATTCCCTGAAACCGAATTGGGGTCCCTTGCTGGTCATGAGATGGAACCATGTCAAAGAGGTTTTCAAGTTTCCCTCCAGGTTTGACTGTTTCTTAGAGTTTAGATGCCATCAATGCAGGTTCTGATGGCATTGACAGCTGTCGAAGAAGGTTTTGTTGCTTTGGAGTGTAAAACTTAGCTTGCATATGTATTCCAAAATATCCATAATAAAATGGCAAAATGCCAGGAATTGGAAGTCCTTAATTTTTGTGCTTACATTATTTGCTCTTCCCTTTTTTTCTGCATTGGCAAGGTGTTCCATGTGCTGAAATACCACTGAATATTGTGCTGGCTTGTCTGCTGTTACAGTTTCAGGTTTCAACACGAGTTTCAGTGCATTCTGGATAAGTGGGGACCATCTTGTGCCCCTTACCCTTGCAGGGTTGCGAACATTTACCTGTAACTCTTCTCCAATGGATTTGAGTTCTCTCCTGCTTTTAGGACTATAATGGTATGTTTTGTAGATAAGGTGAAGGATATCCATCACTGCGACAGCTTGGGCACTGTTTTTAAGTTAGGTCATCACAGTGAGGTCCAGCCTGAAGTTGGAGATTTGCTTTGGTGTACTCTTATTGCCGACACAAAAGCGACCAAAACAATCTGCTGAACCCATTGCGTTATGTGACCATACCTTTTTAGCCCACCGTCATCTGAGGGTGGGCTATTCAAGTCACCGAAAGTTATATTTCACTTAGATAGCTTTTACTATCATTTTAAAAATGTGTCTTTTGTGTATATTTTTTTTATCAGCGAATTATATTGCCTGTAACATCACTTATACATTTTGTATGATATGTCTGATGCATGGTCAGATTGCTACCTATGTCGTATATATTAATTTTATATAGTACTAAAAGTATATGCGTATATAAGTAGCAGCGCTAATTTGAATAGTTTATAAAAGTATATATATACTAGTAATTATACACGTATTTCAAATTAAAGTTACATACCATATAGGTGGACTGACCATTTACTTTGAACCCCCGTAGGGATGGTATCTAAGATTTGCGGGCGTCGACTGGTATAGTGGTGGGCTCTTCTCTACTGTGGTATCTGCCGAAGTCTATTGATAGGGCGGCAGAGGTATGATACATGGTCAGATTACTACCTATGTAGTATATATCAATTCTATATAAGTCGAACCTCGTTATCTCGAACTCGTATAACTCGAAGTATTTCATCGGTCCCGGCCAAAACTCTTCTTAATCTTAGTAATAAAAACTCTGATAATTCGAACTCTGAAAACTCGAAAAACTCTGATATCTCTAAGTGAAACATCGGTCCCAACAACGTTAATCCTACATAAGAATATCTCCTACCTCGAAGTTTCTTAAGATTCACAAGTCTTATCATATATTCTTTAATTATTTGATACATATTAGACACAGTTCTACGATAAACATCATTCTCATAGAGCAGCTTACGCTCGGTCATAATTACTTTGATTAAACTTATGGCATTGTGTTTGACTGAAAAAACATTTTGTACAAATAAAGACACAAACTTCATCAGTGTTGTTAACAACAATTAGTACTTACTGCGAGCCCGTAAACAATTTGAATAGCATTTTATTTACACCACAGCTGCCGACACATTCTAACCGGAAAATGGGTCACAGTGTGCGGTCATGCATAAATAAGCTCCACAGTAAAAATCACAACCTAGGTCTGGTTCGTCGGTTAATGTTTTTACAGGAGCTTTTACTGCATACTTCCCACCTCTCACAATGGAAAAGTGTGGGCAATAAATCACTTGCTACCACAGTCCACTGCACACATAATCCCCTTTCAAGGCCAATCATGATTACATGACCATGAAAGGGGGTGTGCCCAGTGGACTGTGGCCACAAATGCTGTAAGAAAGGGGAGATAATCAATCAGTGAGTAACGATGAAGTCAATACAGT
>NW_018405282.1:121518-126080 GCF_002113885.1 Mizuhopecten yessoensis
TATCCTGTACCTTTGCCACATCTTGAAAATTAAACTGAAAATGTAGTCAGAAATTCAACATTGTTTCCCGTATTTTGAACAGACACTCCTTACCTTCCCTGACACTGGACCTGGATAGTAATCCAAAAACACTTGTATCCATTATGAAGGATACACTCAGACTGGGCTATTGAGAATCTTACCTGGTTATGATTAGTACTCACTCACATAGGTACATGTAAATTATCTGCAGTGTAGGGTAGGTAAAAAGATTGTCCAGGTGAACATTTTTTACTCAACTTTTTCTGTTTTGTTCGAGTTGGGAAGCATGCAGTAAGCCAGTTATTGCATGATTTCTCGTCACTCGGGACTTATTACACCCTCGCTTCGCTCGGGTGTAATAAATCCCTTGTAACTCGAAAACCATGCAATAACCTTTACGTATGGCACTGATAATGAATTGAGAGATTATAGGAACAATACGATAATTATTGTTGAGTACATCGTGTTGAGGAGATGTCAAGTGTCATTGGGGTCTATAAATCTGGATATGTTTCCTGATTAACTCATACCCATTTTGGAATGTCGAAATCAACTGAGCAACCCAACGTGTACGCTCCAATACAGTGATTTGTATAAAGACTTGCGCACTTTAGTTACATTAGTTAATTAATTAATATGATTATGAATAAGTTGTTATTTTTTAATTTTATATGGTTATCTTTTTGTCTTTTATCGACTGTTTAAATACGTTGATTGTCAGAGAAATCAAACATATATAGCCTAATATTGGAACTTTACCAAGCTTTATGCCAAACATAGGAACTCGCTTAAGTCGAATACTAGGATAACTCGAACTTTCTTAACTATCCCGTCGACTTCGAGATAACGAGGTTCGACTGTAGTACTAAAAATATATGCGTATATAAGTAGCTGCGCTCCGGGGCTATTGGGTGGGGCCAAAAGGGTCGAATTGACTGAAAATTCAAAAATCTTCTACTCAAGACCCAGATATGGTAGAATCAAACACTCTTCATAGATGGAAGGGTCTTAAGGTGCTTTACCAAAATTGTGAATTTCATGATCCTGGGGAGGGGTAAACTTTACTATAGTTCATATAGGGAAATCACATTATGGACTAACATTTGTATAATTGCCGTTAGAAATAATTCAATTTGGGTTATCATTATCAGTATTCGGTAGCAGTTTGATGGTATGCACATATGAGCCCTGACTGATCCCCCGGGGCTGATGGGAGGGGTCGAATTGACTGAAATTTCAAAACAAAATCTTCTCAAAGACCCAGATATGGTAGAATGAATCAAACACTCTTCATAAATGGAAAGGTCTTAAGGTTTATGAACCTAGGGTCTCACGTTTACCCCCTGGGGAAGGAGGGGGGGCAAAATTTATTATGGTTTATAATGGCAAATGATACTTTGAATATTACATGTTAATAACTTGATTGGAATTATAACCCTGAGTTGACAGTTTGATACTTTGAAAATTTTGAGCCAGCCCTACCCCCAAGGGCTGTAGGGGGGGGCCCAAAGGAGTCAGTGTGTTTAGAATCAGAGGTGCTAGTTTCAAATACTTTTTAGCCTTAAATATGTATGCTAGATAATGAATAAGGTGGTTTTATTGTTTTTTGTCACTGGATAATATTTCTGTTCGTGTTAAAACAAAATCAACTCTGTATAAATATATCAGGTGACTGTAAAGGCCCATGGGCCTCTTGTTTGGTTTGACGCTGTATAAACTGAAATAGAGATTCAATTGAGTCAACCGACTCCACAGTATGTAAAGGCTGTACTGTACATTCCGTTCGTTCTAATTCGAAATGTATTCCGGATTGTGAAAATGGGACAGTTTTTATGGCTGTTGTAACTGGATCCTCTTCAGGATTTTCAGAATCTAGGGGGGTATTTCTGGACAAGCTAGAATTCCTACCTGTAAACAAAAGGACAAACCATATAATACATAATTTCATGTTGAAAACAAGAGAAAAACACTAACTAAATGTTTGTTTTTAAGCTGAACAACATTTACCTATTCATTCAGTTACATGCTGGGATGAAGGGCTACCAAGTTTGTTCAAATAAATGACCTTCATCATTTTTCAAGGTCACATGGGGTCAAATATGTATAAAACCTTTAAACAACTTCTTCTGAATAACCAAGAGGCCTAGGGTGATGGTATTTGGCCATTAACATGCTGGGATGAAGGGTTACCAAGTTTGTTCAGATGACTGACCTTGATCCGCTTTCAACCTAATGTCCTTGTTCAACAATCAAGGTCAGAGGCGTCATATGTTTAAATCTTTTAATAGGTTCTTATGAAATCTTAAGATAACAAGTGTTAGATTTAGCGATGCAGGCCCATTGGGCCTCTTGTTGTACTTTACATGCACCGTATACACGGATAACTGGGGTCTTTTAAAATGATATCTCTAGCACCTGTAAGTACTCGCCCAATACAAATTGTTTCCATTTTGCCGAGGAAAAGTTGATTGTGTCGGCTTTTACCTTTTGTAATTCAATTTTTTTCCTTTCCGTCTGAAGAAATAGAGGAAATTTCCAGTTCTAATGAATAAGATGCCTCCCTCTTCTCAGCTTCTGTGTTGCTTATCAACTCTCCGGCCTATTCTAGAAGGAAATCTCCTCTCCTAAAGTTCTCTGTGGCAATTATTCCTTTTCCAATCTGTTTCATTTTTTAACTCTACATGCATGTTACATTCTTTACTAATTACAAACACACAACAGTTGATATAAAAGATTACATCTTATAGAAATGGAATAACTTAATTCTTATAAATGTTTATTGCTATGAGAAAATATTTTTTCCACACAACTACTACAAAAACCACTGTCTTCGAGGTTTACGGCGAATGATTACGCAACGATAGTGGAACCACTCGTATGGGCACTCCTCATCATCACATTTTATCACTCTGGTTCGCTGCAAATGCACCAAGTTGTAGTTTTGGCATCATCCTTTCTCAGCACTTTGGTGTTTTTGTTCTTGACAGGTTCATTTTCAAGTTGCCTAGTAACAAGTTCCCTGATAACAATTGTCTTAACAAAGTCTTCACATTTTTCTACTAAAGTAAAGTCAATATCAGCTAGAATACGAACAATAACCATACTGGCTGCTGGTTGGCACTTGGTGTATATGACAAATCAGTGTAGTGACAAATGGTGACAAACATCTGAATCTGAGTGTAGTACCTATGGTTTCTCGTCAATTTCAGTGTGGCATCTAGGCAGCAGTCCTTGTCCTTGATAGCAGATTATTGCAAAGTAATATCGCGATGTTTGTAAGGACACTTTATCTATACTGTTCTTTTATCAAGTTTGTTCAAATAAATGACCTTGACTCATATTCGTATGTTATGTAGACCAGCTGTGTGAATTGTTTTCTTTATTACAGTAATGAGGTAAAAGGTCAACTTTATAGTTAATATGTGTTAAAAGCTTTAAAATTGACATTTCAAGTTTCAAACAACAACATCTTCAGAACCGTTTAAGAGATGTTATGATGTCTTGTGTTCTAGTTACCAAATTTGGTCTTAAGTTACCTATATGTCAGTTGCATTTAACAAAAGAAACAGGTCAGCGATACAGGCCCTCTGGGCCTCTTGTTTATGTAATTATTTTTTGCATCTCGTCGGGTTTTCAATTTATCAAGTATCCATATTTATGTTTTTTGAATGTATGTAGTAACTAACGTCAGTCTCGAAAATGTCGTTTATTGTACTTTACATGCACCGTATACACGGATAACTGGAGTCTTTTAAAATGATATCTCTAGCCCCTGTAGTTACTCGCCCAATACAAATTGTTTCCATTTTGCCGAGGAAAAGTTGATTGTCTGGGCTTTTACCTTTTGTAATTCAAATAGTATTTGTTATTAAATTTAAAAAAATCATTTCATGTACCAAACGCAATGATGACACTAGTCCAGACTACACACCATCAGTCCATATGGGATATCAGTAAAGTGAAATAAAGTGAGCAGCGCTTTGCTCGTTACCAGAGACAAGGGCTGAGAGAACAGCAACAGCAACAAGGGCCATTTTTAGGAAGTTTCTGTCCAGTCTTTGATAAACTTGAAACAGTCTACACTTGAATTTCCTTGTGATAGTCCTTATTACTCCAAGGTAGATTTGAAACTCTATAATCATGACAAATTTCTTCTCCTATGGCGATGTTCTTTGTGGCATATAAACAGAGATGTGGTTGATCATCAACAGTTTCTATCAACTTTGATGCATTCTTCTTTGCACCAATTCCGTTATTAGAAAATCTGCATTTCTGCCTGGAAAAGGTAGCATCAACACCATATTTTTTTCCTTTCCGTCTGAAGAAATAGAGGAAGTTTCCAAGTTCTAATGAATAGGATGCCTCACTCTTCTCAGCTTCTGTGTTGCTTATCAACTCTCCGGCCTAATCTAGAAGGAAATCTCCTCTCCTAAAGTTCTCTGTGGCAATTATTCCTTTTCCAATCTGTTTCATTTTTTTAACTCTACATGCATGTGACATTCTTTACTAATTACAAACACACAACAGTTGATATAAAAGAA
>NW_018405282.1:134858-143787 GCF_002113885.1 Mizuhopecten yessoensis
CTTATAAATGTTTATTGCTATGAGAAAATATATTTTAAAGATAAAACCATATCATTGGAGATAATAAAAAGCTGGTGCTTTCACTTATGCATAGAGATGTTCACAATGCAATAAATTATATAATACTTGGTTGTTAAACATGTTATGTCTCTGAATAATTTGATAAAACTAGAGATAAAGTTTCAGTGTAATCAAAGTCTTTGTGATTTTTTCCACACAACTACTACAAAAACCACTGTCTTCGAGGTTTACGGCGAATGATTACGCAACGATACTGCAACCACTCGTATGGGCACTCCTCATCATCACATTTTATCACTTTGGTTCGCTACAAATGCACCAAGTTGTAGTTTTGGCATGATCCTTGCTCAGCACTTTGGTGTTTTTGTTCTTGACAGGTTCATTTTCAAGTTGCCTAGTAACAAGTTCCCTGATAACAATTGTCTTAACAAAGTCTTCACATTTTTCTACCAAAGTACTGGTGAAGTCAATATCAGCTAGAATACGAACAATAACCATACTGGCTGCTGGTTGGCACTTGGTGTATATGACAAATCAGTGTAGTGACAAATGGTGACAAACATCTGCATCTGAATCTGAGTGTAGTACCTATGGTTTCTCGTCAATTTCAGTGTGGCATCTAGGCAGCAGTCCTTGTCCTTGATAGCAGCTTATTGCAAAGTAATATCGCGATGTTTGTAAGGACACTTTATCTATACTGTTCCTTTATCAAGTTTGTTCAAATAAATGACCTTGACTCATATTCAAGGTCACAGAAGGCAAATATGTTTAAACCCTTAAAACAACTTCTGAATAACCGAGAGGCCTAGGGTGTTGATATTTGGCCAGTGACATGCTGAAATGAAGGGCTACCAACCAAGTTTGTTCAAATAAATGACCTTGATTTATATTCAATGTCGCAGGGGACAAATATGTTTAAAACCTTTAAACAACTTTTTCTGAATAACCGAAAGGCCTAGATGATGGTATTTGGCCAGTAACATGCTGGGATGAAGGGCTACCAAGTTTGTTCAAATAAATTACCTTCATCCATTTTCAAGGTCACAGGGGTCAAATATATTAAAATATTTATACAACTTCTTCTGAATAACCAAGAGGCCTAGTATGATGATATTTGGCCAGTAACATGCTGGGATGAAAGGCTACTAAGTTTGTTCAAATAAATAAATTGCTGTTTGCCCTGGGATGATTTTATTTGCTCAAGAACAGTAAACAGCCTCACGTCACGTGCTTATAAAAAGCAGTTATCATATTTATGTAATGAATTATTATGTCCAAAATCTAGAACACATGTTAATTAACTAGATTAAGTATTGCTAAATTGTTGAAACAAAATTTTAGTAGTGGAAGGTAACATATTTTAGTAAGACTGTTTTTGATATATAAATTTGGTTATATTGCATGTTAGAGCTAACAAAAACCATCAGGGCTTAATCTACAAGATCTAATCATTTTATATAGTATATCACTTGCTTCAAATCTTAACACTGAATTACCATTAGATATGTCCTGTGGCTGACTCATTGGAGTGTGGTAGGTCACATATGTGGCCTCCGAACCCCAGTTGATGATGGATATGGAGTATGTCTTGGTGTGATTAACGCTGAAGCAGTGTGTTTGGTCACAGTTTGTGGCCTTCGAATCCCAGTTGATGACGAAGATGGAGTACCTCTTGATGTTATAGGCGCTAAAGCGGTAATTTTTGCAGGTCGTTTCAATTGTTCTGAATTTTGGGCTGACTTTGAAATCAAAGGAGTTGAGGGTATTGGTAACGGAGTTATATAAGTTTCAGTCTCCTCATCTGAAGACAGCTGCTGTGGTGCTCTGTTTTATACAGAAGTATAAATAACCCTTTAGAATTTAACAAAATATATAGTAAACAATCAATAAATATTTAATAATTCATTGCAAACGGCTGCCATTTTGAAAACCTATTTCAAACTTAAAAACAAGTTCTAATAGGCCGATCTAACTGAAAATCGGTCTAGGAATGATCAGCTCATGTTCCTGACAATTTTTTTACTAAAACTGGTACATATTTCAACAACAAAAATAAATACTGTAGGACTCGGGTGACCGTTAAGGCCCATGGAAAATCCTATATGGACACTATTTCTAACTTAAAGTCAAGATCTACTCGGCCCATTTAATGAAACTTGGTAGGAATGATCAACTCACGGTCCTGGCAAACTTAACTTAAAGTTACACTTTATAAAAAAAAATACTCAAATTTTAGTACGGATGATTGACATCATTATCTCCTAAATTAACATTATAGATCATGTAGCTTAGGGAGTTTCCAACCAAATTTACAACAAGATAAAGCCCTTAGCGATCTTTCCATAAATGAAATAAAGTTAAAGTAACTTCAATCTGATTCTGGAGAAGAATTTCTTTTGAAAGATTGGTTAGGTTTCCCATTTAAGTCTCGCCCTGGCCCCGAAGCCAGTGCATGAACTCAAGATTGAAAATCTGATACCCGATGCAGGACTCACAACGCACGAAGGACGAAAGTTGATCGCAATACGTTACTTGATCCCTGGGCTCAGGTGATCTTAAAATGCAACGAAATAGTCCGATGTAACTATGTTAAAATTCTTGTTCATCTAACCTGACATAGGATTTATAGTAGATACGACAAAAAGTCTTTATCTTTTTACCAATCATAGCTAATGAAACACGAACTTACAAACATTGACAAAATGTCTTACCTAAAATTGGAGTATAAATAACGGAAATTTCGGAAGGTAACAGTATATATTCACTAAACAAAAATGAAAAATTGCCGTATTCATGTTCTTGATTTTTAATGTGAAAAATATTAGCATTTCAAAGAATTGATAGTTGATATTAATCGCTTTCATACATTATCAAGGTATTTCAAATGCCCAACTACACGAGTTTACCTTAAAAATCGTACTTAATGATTGATAATCATTTTAGTCAACACTATTGTATTGTATTTTTGAAACATTTCGAGTTATAGAGGGTCCAATGTATTTGTTAAAACAAGATGGATCAACAATTATATTTTGTACAACCTGTTTGAATAGACAAAGTTATATATTTGATGGTTTAAATAATCCGGTTCATCAGAAAACAGCGATAATCTAACACTTAAAGTTATATGTCGCGTTAAGTGAAAACCTGTTTCTAACAAGGAAAGAATGGTGCGAACGGTCATTACAACGGGAAACATTTCTGATTAATACAATTTAAGCTGACGTATGTCTACGTTCGTGTACTTTTGTATCAACACTTAACCATCAGCGACAGCTGAACAATAAAATGTCAACAAGCTTGTCAAGTGCCCACTCGTAAACATGATACGAGGAATTACTACAATGGACCTCAGTGATTAATAAGGAAAACGAAACTGTTACATACGCTGTTAATGCTTGTATACACCGAGAACAACATGATACGAGGAAGGCTGCAATCGAAACTGTTACATATACAGTCAACGCTTGTCAGGTGCCCACTCGTAATAATCACGGACAAAATGATAGGAAGAAGCTGTACAATGGATCTCGGTTATTAATAAGGAAATCGAAACTGTTACATACACAAAATTACCGTAGTATGTCAAAGTACTGTTGACATACCGTAGTATGCTAAGTCAAGTAATAATGGGCCTTTAATATGTAATACTATCATACAGTTATAAATATTGGTAAACAAAACATCAGCATCGGTAACTTCGAGTAAATAACAACTTTGCTCTAACTATTCGCTGTTTCTAGATCCCATTATTTGGTTGTTTGGTAATGTCATATCTTTGCTTTATGTAAGAACAAATGGACATTCTTAGGTAGTTACACTTTAGCATTTGCAGAAACGCTAGATAATGTTTATGCTTCACACCAATACAAAATATTGTGTCGCAATGCGCCTTACGTTATATATTTAATGATATTACATACAACGTTCCTATGAAAGGTGAGAGGATAAACAAGCGCTTGTTTCTAGACCTATCAATATCTAGATATAAAATAGTTAATTGCAAATGTACTGCAGGTGCATTTTCTATGATGGTCAAAATTACGATTTCAAGGAGGATTCAGTCCCTGCAGGTAGGACGTAAGTATTGTACCTGCTGCCCCCACTACATGATCGTAAGCGGCGACTAAATTTGGAAACTTATCTTCTCTCTTCTTTCTAAACAACTTTCTTCTTCTTAGTGTCTCCCTTGACAATGCCTCACTTTTGGCCTTTAGTTGAGCGTTCGCTCCTGTGAGGAAGGCTTTGGGATCTGTCCCCTGACCGAGACATACCAGAGTTTGTAAAAATGGTAGTTTCTACTCCTGCTCAACGCTCAGCAGTTAAGGAGTGGGACGGATGGTTCGCCCGTTGTCAGTATAATGTGACCGGGTGGGGTGTCCTTATGGGTGTCTTCGGCAGTATGTTTCAGTGAGGTAGCACTATAAAGTCGGCATCAGTTCCGCGCTGTCACAAGGAGACAAACACGAACATATTGCATCCTCCCAAAACACGCATACACTACACGCATGCATCTTGAACTCGGGGGAGGCCGTCTTTAAATGACCATAGCTGTTGATAGGACGTTAAACAATACTAAACCAAACCAAACCAAACCAAACCGAATAACCATGAGATCCAGAATGATTATACTTGGCCAGAAGCATGCTAGGATGAAGGGCTATCACGTTTGTTTAAATTAATGACCTTGACTGATATTCAAGGTCACAGGGGTCAACTACGTTTAAACTCTTTAAATAACTTCTTCTGAATTACCAAATTGCCGAGAATGATCATGTTCAGCCTGTAATACACTTGGATGAAGGGCTACCAATTTAAGGGGAGGCCGTCCTTAAATGACCTTAGCTATTAATAGGACGTTAAACAAAATCAAACCAAACCAAACTCAGTCTGGGTCCCTGCTGCGATTGCTCCGACGAGTCTGCGCTATTCTTAGTCAGATGAACGCCACCGCCATGTTGTTGCACAATACAAATCCAATATGGCGGATACTAGTAGCTATGCTTTCGGGGGATGGTAGGTTCGATTGAACTTTATGTATATTCACCGGCGTGATCGGTATGTCTCATGTTGGTTTTTGCAATCAATCATAAACGTAATTTCACTTTATATGCATGTTAGTGGGTGTCACAGCTTAGTTATGGATTATGCAGTTGTTTTCTCTTTGATCGAGCTGACAACAAGAAATACCCAAAATCGTAAAATTGACAAAATAGCAATTTTCTAGCTGCGACATCTTATTTTCTTGCCTTTCAATCGATTCTTCTGACAATTTCACTTTGGAAATGATACATGTCTCAAAGTGTCGCACTGTTTTTCCTGACAAAAGTATCCCCGATTTTCACATTAAACCGGCACACCACCATGCATTTCACATTTGTGTGATCAAGCGACGTGTTCTCACTATATCACACAATTATTTGTATGTCTTCGTACTTATTATATTACCATATCATTTCAAAACTTTGAAAACTGTACTCATCAAGTAGATACACCTTTACACCTCATAAAAGCTGACCATGCAGCACCATCCTCACACACACACCACACATATACATGGCATGGGGGGGGGGGGATTACGCAAGATTGAAACAATAGCACACGGCTTTACAGTGCCATGTGTAACAGACCAGAGCTCATGAGTCTGATAACATACATCCAACTCATACTTTTTTTCATATTCAGGGTTGACACAAATCCAATCATTGTTTGTGTCTTTCTGTAGTGGCCACCCCAAATTCGAGTTGATGTAAGAAATGGAGAGGTTGCCCTCATTTACAACTTTTCCTGCTGGAAGTAAGCCTACTACACGTATACGTAAAAGGTCAAGATCAACACCAACAGGAATAACGCCATCTCAAGCTCAGAAGCGGTGAAATTATGAGGTATTATTTAATGATTATGTGCTTATTGAATGTAGGTTGCATCAGTATGGATGCAGAATGTTTCTAGACCTAGGCAAAATAAGGTCAGGGTGATCATGCTACTATGTATCTTGATTTTATAATGAAATTCAGGAATAATTTTCCAGTACTCACTCCCACATTTTAAGACATTGCAAAATTTAGTTTATTGATGAAAATTGACCTTTGTCNGGGGGGGGGGGGGGGGGGGGGGGGGGGGAGGAATCAATTCAAATATGTGTGTTTTAATTTTAAATAATCTCCAAAAAGTATATGTGCATTTCTGTTTACAGTTTCTGGAAATAAACAGAAAAAGTGGACTGATTCTGAGAAGGCTTCACTTCGGTTGTATGTGAAAGAAAATCCTGTACCACTGAAGGTGTAAACAAATATTGGAATAGATGTGCCGACTACATCAATAAAAATGGAGGGTTCAAATCAGGTATTCTTAACTAGCCTTAATTTTGCTTCATTTTGTAAGCAAAATTTACACAGGTATCCAATAACTATCATCTACCCATATTTATTCATCAAAAAGCCCTATTGGTTTGTTGGATGGATTTGAGGCAGAATCTCATTGTATGGGCCATGCAGGAAAAAAAGAAACTAGGAGTCTTGCTCAAGGACATGTTTAGGTAGTGCAAGACATTTTGCACGAGACATATTACTTCTTAAAAATAAAATACATTATATAATTTCATGTGGCCTTACAAAGTTACCAGGTATATATTGTCTCATACAGTATTTTAGTTCTAGGTTTGAGTAGATGTTGTAGGTTTGAAGTGAAGATCACTTACTCTATATGTGTACCAAGGTACATATAATGTTATTGTCAAATGACTTATGTTATGTAATACCTCTTGCGTACCGATTTTGAAACAGCACCTCCAATAAATCCGATCATGAGTGATGTAGCAGTTCAAACCACCCCTAATAATGTGGCAACACACAAGACAGACAGTGCCTTCTCTCCCAATAACGAATATCAGGTATGTCTGTCTGGTATAGACTTATTGCCGGTAAAAGCTTTTGAACAAGATTGTCAAAAATATTTCTGTCTATGCATCCGTCTGTCTGATCGAAATGAATCTGTAAACACAATGTTAACTACTAGGTATGTGCAGTTATATACTGTAAATAAATCTGTCTGTCTGTCTGTCTGTCATTGTCAACACTTCAACAATTGTCATATTTTGAAAAAACGTGAAAGGTTTTAAAGAGTTTAATGGCTATGGTCAAGTCCAGGTTCATTGTAAAGGGTGCTCATTCTCTGTATTTTCTTTTCTAGAAACGTGGAGAGGTAATGGTCTTATTTCACCAAACAACATGAACCACACAGTGATGCCACAGTATCTGCAGGTCTGGATTTGTCCAACGCGAGACTTCCATCATTCGACAACATCACCAGTGAAGAGAAGTCCAGTTTGATTCACTCCATAATGTTTTGTGATACAGCGACAGTGGCTAGTGTTATCATGAAAACAAATGCTTTAAAAAAAGCTGTAAAATTACAAATTATATGGGACATTAAACAAAGTGCTTGTGCAAAAGCAGTTAAAGGTTGGGCTCTTTATCTGCCTCTCACACACTTGAGACATTGTTCATGGAGTGCAATTTGTGATGAACTTTTTCGGGATTGCCCACTGTTGGCAGAGACGTTACCTGCAGTGGCAATACCAACATCAAAACTGGGAATACCAGAAGCCATCAAGAAAGTACTTCCAAAAGTAGGCCTAGTTTATGGCATTCTTATGAACAATCGTTTCAGCGAGTTGTCGATAACACATAAAGTCTTGGGTGTCACAATGAAAGACGAAGAAACACATGAAAAGGTATACAGATCATAAACTGTCTTCGTTGCATGATTTTGTTATTTTTTTGCTTTTGTTTTGTGTTTAAACCTACTGTTGTGTAATGCTCAACGATGAGGATATATCATGAGTAAAGAAACTTTATCTGGATTGTCATTCCATTCTTCAGCATTGTATAACATACTTTATACTTTGAAGTTGTAAACAGTTGCTACAACTCAAAGTTGTGAATTACATTTTAAAATATCATACTACTTATGGCTGTCAAATTGTTTCAGTGATCTGATATGGATGTGTTCATTTTGGCATGGACTGAATATCAGACTGTACAATAACAGATTAAAAGAAAACTTTGACAGCTTCAATTTCTTTTCCAAAACTAACTTTTTGTTTTGGAAATATCATACTTGTCAACAGTGATCAAGGGGAATAATTATTTTCCAAAACTGATATGTCTCAACACATGGAAAAATAAATGAATTTTTATAAAATACTTTTTCTAAATACAAGTTGACAGGTATGATGTTCTATTTTTTCATTATTAGCTCACCTGGTCCGAAGGACCAAGGTGAGCTTATGCCATACCGTTGCGTCCGTCGTCCGTCCGTCCGTACGTCAACAATTTCTTTAAACGACTTCTTCTTCTTAACCACTGATTGGAATTCAACTAAATTTGACTGGAAGCATCCCTAGGTGGTGGGGATTCAAAATTGTACAAATGGTGGGGCTGACCCCCCAGGGGGCTGAGGGGCGGGGCCAAAAGGGGTCAATTTGGCTATAATGCTTTAAGCGACTTCTTCTCTGGAACTAATTAGTGGATATCAATCATATTTGACTGGAAGCATCCCTAGGTGGTGGGGATTCCAAATTGTACAAATGATGGGGCTGAACCCCCGGGGCTGAGGGGCGGGGCAAAAAGGGGACAATTTGGCTATACTGCTTTCAGCGACTTCTTCTCTGGAACTGAGAGAAGGATATCAATCATATTTGACTGGAAGCATCCCTAGGTGGTGGAGATTCAAAATTGTACAAATGGTTGGGCTGACCCCCAGGGGGCTGAGGGGTGGGGCCAAAAAGGGGTAATTTGGCTATATTGCTACAAACGACTTCTTCTGTAGAACTATGCCATGGATATCAACCATATTTGACTGGAAGCATCCCTAGGTGGTGGGGATTCAAAATTGTACAAATGGT
>NW_018405282.1:144249-159085 GCF_002113885.1 Mizuhopecten yessoensis
GACGAATGCAGTCATGATATCAGAATAGACCCTGGGGTCTGACCGAACCCCTAGGGACCTAGTTTGTTAGTCACAGCTTGGAAACAGTTGAGAGCCCCACCCTATAACGGTATATACAATTGCTGAGTATAAAGAGATGATTGCACATATGCTTCCAGGATGGCCTTGGGGACTGCCCCACCCTTGGAGACTTAACCCCTGGGTCATAACTTCGAAATGGTTTAGATTCCCACCCCAAAACTAAATATACAATTGTTGGGCATAAAAAGACGAATGCAGTCATGATATTAGAATTGACCCCAGGGTCTGCCCCACCCTTGCAGACTTAACCCCTGGGTCATAACTTTGAAATGGTTGAGATCCCCACCCCAAAACTATATATACAAATGCTGGACAAAGAGACCAATGCAGTCACGATATTAGAATTGATCCTGGGGTCTGGCCACAACCCTAGGGACCTAGTATCTGAGTCAAAGCTTGGAAACAGTTGAGATTCCCACCCCATAACCATACATAAAATTGCTGGGCATGAAGAATCTAATACAGATATGCTACAAGGATTGGCCTTGGGGTCCGGCATATTCCCTTGATCTCATTCGGAGAACATTTTGCCATGATTGCTTTGGTATCCAGGTGAGCGATACAGGTCCTCTGGGCCTCTTGTCAGTATGTAAAATCAGGCTACTGGCAGTCAAGGATTTTGGAATATTTAACTTTATGGGTCTATGAGATTTGGAATTGTCTAATTAATGTCATAGACCAAGAATTACATTAATAGTGCAATACTGAAATAATTATCCATGTAGACAATTCAGGCTTCAAGAATTTTAAAATTCATAGACCAACCAAAAAATTGATAGACAATTAAAATTGAAACTCACTGGTAGCCTGTCATAATTATTAAGTATAAGTCACGTTACCCTACAGATTTTCCTTTATTTTAGACACTGATAATATACTACACTTTACAAGTTAAATTAATTGTTAAATCATTTAGTTTCCACAACAACATTTATTTTTAGAAGTTGGATTGATTGCTTCCAGGCCTTTTCACTCCCAAGGATAAGCAGATCGATGACCATGGTTCTAATATCTTTACCATTGCTGAACCATGTTTTAAGGATCATCATTATTATTTCCACATATGGTAAGAAAATAATGTAGATAAAATGGTGAAATAATGGTGCATTAAAATATGGATATGTAAATGTATGTTGATAGAAAGTCTGTTCAAGTGTTTGTTTTAAATTTGTATGTTGATGGAAAGTTTGTTCAAGTGTTTGTTTTAAATTTACTGACATGTTTTTCTTTTCAAAAACTAACTTTTTACATTATAATTTATGCTTGATGTAAATGTTTATCTCTGGATGCTTGTTCAACCCCTCCCCTCACCCACCACAAGCGAGTGGCAGGGTGAAAGCTCTTTATGATTGATTTTGATGAAATGTCACCGCGTTTTATTTTATCGTTAAGAGATCAAGGTCACTAAGTTCTAATACTATTTTGAATAGCATTGTTAGTCTAATTTCCTGCTACGATCTATGCTATTTATTGTACATTATTAAGCGAAGAATAAATGTGTCCGTGATTTATTCCATCAGTTAAATTATTTTTAAGTCCCAATTTTGGCATTCAAATTTGAGGTATTGACAGAAACCTCACATATATCATAGTTTAAAATTGAGACTTTATTTTGTAGGTGTTTGATAGGTTTCAATCTCTTGGAATCACGATGGGGTATGAAGGGGTGATGAAGGAGATCGACAAGCTTGGATCCTCATGCTTCCATGAACTACAGACGTGCCACAAGGATTTGTGAGAGATCTGACAATGGACAAAATTTTACCTTCGCCTGTGACACATATACTAAGAAATGCAAAATATCACATTCCATTTCTAAAGGTGTTTGATGGCTTATGGAAAGAGGAATTGGAAGGAGAATATTCCAAGGAAATGGCTAAGAAATCCCTCGTTGTGCCACTAGAAGTTCTTCCGTACAATGAGGCACAATACAGTGATGTGTGCAAAATACTGTTGTCATATGTAGATGTTGTGCATTCAATTTATGGCACCAGTGAACATAGACAGGTACACATCGGAGGAGATCAATTGACCAGAGAGCGATTCAGTGGAGCAAAGCGCTACGGTTTTGGTCTTTCGACGAACGATCTAAAATCAGTGATCTCACCCCTATCACGTTTGAGCTCTGGCATAAGGCCATGAACTTCCTGACGCTGGTATTCAATAAACTGTTTAGCTCCAACAGTCTCGAAGTTGGTACTCTCAACGGTGAAAAGGTACGGATCAGGCGGAATGATGTACATCAAGATGTGAAAAATAATTCTGATGTGGACAAGGATTTCTTTGTGTCGTTTACAAGAGCCTACATTGTGGATGCATTGTGCGATTTCTTTGGCCTTGACAATCCTGACAAAGAACCAACCAAAAGCATCCCACCTGCTCTACTTGCATGGCTTCAACAAACAATGAATATGTTCATCGATACCTATGTTCTCGCTAAGAACAATGATTACACGACAGAGGAAACTGGTGGAAGAAACAAGAACGCCAGTTCAAGTTCAAATTGGACAAAATGTCTATGTTACACTGCATGTGTTGAACCGACAACAAAGGACCATAAGGGTGCCTGTGGCTGTAGATCATGTGCAGCAATACAGCAAGGTGACTCTCCAGCTGGGACTTCTCTACATGGAATTCTTGGACTGTATTCATCACCCGGACAGAGACAGAATGATAACATGTATGAAGTACATAATGGTTATGTTCAAAAGTCACAACAGTAGGAGCAAGTATGCTCTAGAAATTCTTCCTTTCCTCTGTCAGCAGCAGGCTATAGTCTTAAAAAAGCTCACGAGAGTTTTTATGGATTGCTGGTCAATACCAGGGGTAAGAAGGATTCACACATACCTGCTGATCTCCAAATGGAGCATATTGTACGCAAAACAAAGAAAATCCTTAAAGGTCTTGGTCCAATGAACAGAGACAAGAACATGATGGCACGGTCTAAAGCAGTTGCTGCCTTGGAACAGATATCCAATAACTATGATAATGATGCTGGCAATTGTGTAAAGAAACGAGCAAACTTTCACAAACAGAGAGATGCTTTATCTGACGAGAGGAAAATAATAGATGATCTTCGAGGAATAAGGCCATTTGAGGTTCATCCTAGGAGGCATCATGACACTCACAAACGCATCCAAGCACCAGTGGATAACATCGACAACTTACAATTACAATCGTGGATCGTTTAACATAAATCCAGGCTTGATGTTGAGTTTGGAAAATGAGCTAAATCTACATACATTGTATAAATAATACTCAACAAAATAAGTTAAGGTTTCTAGCATCACCAAATGAGTCTGTTTAAACATTATATATATATAATGACCCTGGACATCACTCACTACTAAATTTATAAAGGTGTCATTCACCTATGTGTATCTTTTATTCCATATTTTGTCCAGTGTATACATACATAAAAACATTCCTGTGTGTCTATTGAAAGGTACTCAGTATTACTTTGACGGATTCTGCAACAAACGTGGGTAACTTGTAATAGTTACCCCCCCCCCCCCCAGGTGCCCGAGGAGCGGGGCCCAATAGGGGAAATATAGCAAATTATTCATTTAAATCCTTATTCTTCTGTAGGAATGAAGGGATTTGGTCCATATATGGTCAGAAACATCCTTGGGGGAAGGGGAACAAAGTTTTTATAAATGGTGGGTCTGGCCCCCCTGGGGGCTGAGGGGCGGGGCCCAATAGGGGAAATATAGCAAATTCTTTAAAATCCTTCTTTTTTCTGTAGGAATGGAAGGATTTGTTTCATATTTGGTCTGAAGCATCCTTGGGTGAAAGGGAACCAATTTTATATAAACCGTGGATCTGGCCCCCCAGGTGCCCGAGGAGCGGGGCCCAATAGGGGAAATATAGCAAATTATTCTTTAAAATACTTTTACTTCTGTAGGAATGAAAGGATTTGGTCCATATTTGGTCTGAAGCATTCTTGGGTGAAGGGGAACCAATTTTGTATACACCGTGGATCTGGCCCCCAGGTGCCTGAGCCGTGGGGCCCAATAGGGGAAACATAGCAAATTATTCTTAAAAATCCTTCTTCTTCCGTAGGAATAAAAGCATTTGGTCCATATTTGGTGTTGAGCATCAATAGGAAATGGGGAACCAATTTTGTATGAACGGTGGGTGTGGCCCCCCTGGGACCTGAGGGGTGGGGCCCAATAGGGGAAATAGACGTAAATCTTCAAAATCCTTCTCCTTCGGTAGGAATGGCAGGATTTTGTCCATATTTGCTCTGAAGCATTCTTGGGTGAAGGGGAACCAATTTTGTATAAACGGTGTGTCTGACCCCGCTGTAGGCAGAGAGGTGGGGCCCAATAGGGAAAATAGAGGTAAAACCTTTAAAATCCTTCTTCTACCATAGGGATTAAGGGATTTTAACCTAATTTAGTCTGGAGCATCCTTGGGACAAGGGGAATCAATTTTGCATTAGCAGTAGCTGTGGTCGCCGAGGGGGGAGAAGGGCGGGGCCTAATAGGAAAAATAGAGGTAAAACCTTTAAAATCCTTCTCCGACCATCGGGATTAAGGGATTTTATCCTTATTCAGTGTGGAGCATCCTTGGGTGACGGTGACTCAATTTTGTATAATTGGTGGGTATGACCCCCGTAGCGGCACAGGGGTGGGGCTCTGTTTGAAGTTTGTTCTCTATATCTCAAGTACTGGATGCATCTTTCTGAAATTTCATATGTACTAACAGCACCTACCATGGAGTGCTATATCTTTACTTCATACCAATTACTTTAATTATATTCAGGTGAGCGATACAGGCCCTCTTGGCCTCTTGTTTTAATAGAGCTTGAGTTGACTGTTGCTGTCAAAGCACACATGGTGGAATTAGGAAAGATTGCTTTCAAATTCTTAATGTTTTTATATGCTGGCCTGAAATCATCTTGCCATTGCAAAATACAATGGGCCTCATCAACTGCAATGACAACATTTTCTTTGAACCATGGTTGAACTAAAAGTTTTTCTATAAAACCACTACTGTGGATGTTCTCAGGGTGTCCAGTGATGTAACGGACATTACTTTCATGTAAACAATCAACATCTGAATAATTTTCAGTGATGTGGATAATACTGCTCCCATGCTTTTCAGAGCTGTGTAATGATGGAATTCAGAGGTTCTAGTATAATAACTTTACAATTGGTATAGAAAGGAATTAATTCAAAGATTAAACTTTTCCCATAGCCTGTGGGTAACACAATAAATGTATCGTTAATATCCTTGATACTGTACAATGCATCAATTTGCCTTGGCCTCAGAGAAGTGATTGGTGGTGACTCTACACGATTAAATGAAGATACTGCTCTTTTCAGTTCACATACCCGCTGTATGTTGGCCATGTTCAATCACAGGTCCCAATACAGTAAAAATAACTCCTACATCACAGGGTAACAGTTACACCAGAAGTATTGTATTACCACAAGGCAGGCCGTCTTAAGAATGACAGTATAGGTATACACAACTCAGCTCTGAAATCAAGGAAAATCTGTTATTAATGCTTATGTGCAGGTTGACATGGTTTTTAATGTGGTGTATCTACTTGATGAGTACCGTTTTCAAAGTTTTGAAATGATATGGTAATATAATAAGTACGAAGACACGCAAATAATTGCGTAAAATAGTGAGAACACGTCGCTTGATCACACAAATGTGAAATGCATGTTGGTAGACCGGGTTAATGTAAAAATCGGGATATTTTTTTCAGGAAAAACAGTGCGACACCTTGAGACATGTATCATTTCCAAGGTGAAATTGTCAGTAGAATCGATTAAAAGGCAAGATAATAAGATGTCGCAGCTAGAAAGTTGCTATTTTGTCAATTTTACGATTTTGGGTATTTCTTGTTGTTGGCTCGATCAAAGAGAAAACAACTGCATAATCCATAACTAAGATGTGACACCCACTAACATGCATATAAGGGGAAATTACGTTTATGATTGATTGCAAAAACCAACATGAGACATACCGATCACGCCGGTGAATATACATAAAGGGCCTGTTTCCAGTAATGTTAATTCTCCATAGGAGCCTGCCCCCGTATAATTTCTTATCTAGCTCAGCTACTGTTTTTTTCTTTTCCGAAGAATAATTTTACACCTTTCCGACACCCAGATTTCATAATTTCAGTGAAAATGTATTTTTATAAAGTTGTCAATTTCAGCATCAAAGACATAAGTTCGTAAATAAAAGAAGGTTATCTCGAAATTGT
The DNA here is from genome assembly GCF_002113885.1 of Mizuhopecten yessoensis. Taxonomy (NCBI): domain Eukaryota; kingdom Metazoa; phylum Mollusca; class Bivalvia; order Pectinida; family Pectinidae; genus Mizuhopecten; species Mizuhopecten yessoensis. The sequence goes on from NW_018405282.1 coordinate 150,557, forward strand.
AATTCGCAACATAGTATAAATTTCTTTTGATAAATATTTCCAAAACATCGTGTTTATTCATAAAACATAAAAAAAAAAATTTCTCGGATGAAAATGCACTTGCAGAGACACAATTATGAAGAAAAATGCCATAAAATTGCAATTTTCTCCCGTTATATAGTTTTGGATGCAAATTTCCATCAGAAAATCGGATAGAGCTTTACTTGTTTCATATGTGTACCAAAAATCAGCTAATTCCATGTGGTGGAACGTTCTCATATCGCCGCCTGAATGTGGTTGTAAATTGAAAGAAAAGGGGAAATGAGTAACAACCTTGTCTGAAACCCTATTATATAGCTTATTATATACAAACTTTTATATTGAATATCAGAGCGGATATTTTCATGACAGTTTTATGATGTGTAACGACTAAATAAACAGTATCGATATAAAGATTTACACTGAGGACACCCTGATACATGAATACTGTTCTATCTCAAGTTGTCCTCTTCTGAATTTTCTGATCGTGTGGCCTTGTACATTTATCCGTATCTTCTTGTCTTTGTCTATACGTTTACGGAATCATTGACTCGACGCTAGCTATTCTTGTCTCACTTTCCTTGTTTTATTGTCCCATCTCCAAAGCGTTGTGGCTCTGTCAGGGTTGGGACCCTGACTTGTCTCACTTTCTTTGTGCCTGCCGACCACGCCACATCGAATAGATAGATTATCCATATGAAATACTTTATTTTGTTCTAAGTAATCAATCAATTCTGCGCTTCTTGGAGGTATTGAATGTGATTTATTATATTGTCTTGTTATTTTGTGTAATTAGTTGTTCGTTATTTATCACACATTTTCGCATAATTGTACCAAACTACTAAGTATTAGCTGTTTACAGCAATCATCGGTGGCTTGCTATTTTGTTACTTTATCGACGCTTCATAAACCAATCGTTATTGTTTCAAGATGGAGGGTAAATGTGTTGGAGAAGGGTGTCAAGTATACTTCAAGAAACGTAGTGGCAATAAGAACAGAAGTGCACGCAATGTAAATAGTCCACAATATAAATGGCTCCTAGATACGCTGGTGCAACAAGGATTGATGTCAGCAAAGGAACAAGCACTTATTTGCCAGAAGTGCTACATGAAGTATCTTCGGAACAAAAATCAGCCTGAACCTGAACCCGAGCAGAACCAGGAAATAGAGGAAGAAGACGACTCCCCGTCCCATATCCTGCCGTTGCTGACCCTTCATGATCTTTTGAATGGATCATCTTCACACAAAAAATGCTGTCTCTGTCTTGTTACCTTTGCAAGAAATGGAACAAAATCATCAGTCTTACCAAAACGTGCAAGACATCACCTGATCTATTCACACAAACTGTGGTGTCCCACCTCATCCCGCGTCTGCTCCATTCACCTTATTGGTAACGACTTAGATCCGTCTACAGAGGTTGTCCTTGATGGTAGAGGTTCCTTGGAATCTCAGTTACCATCAAAATCGTCCGAAATCATTAATGACCTCCTAGAGGTGTCGCACGTCCTTTCACAGAACCAGTCTGCGTTTACAATAAGCTTTTCTTCTCTTGATGACTCGGCATGCATGGCCTGGACAGGTTGGTCCAAAGATCAGTTCCTCGAAATCCACTCGCACTGTTCCCCATATCTTTCATCTGGTATATATACCAAGACTACACACGATGCTCTATTACTGTTCTGGGTAAAACTGAAAACCGACATTTCCTGGAGTCAGTGTTCTTCTCTTTTTGGAATTTCCAAGTCAAGTGTGTCCAAAACTTTCCACTCCATAGTACAGGCATTAGACACATCGATAGTCCCACAATTTCTAGGTCCGGATCACTTGACAAGAGAACAGTTGCTCGGGCACAATACTGTCTTTTCAGAAGCATTTTTTGGAGATAAAGCCACTGCCATATTAGATGGCACCTATATTTATATCCAGAAAAGCTCCGACCACAAGCTCCAGAGAATGTCCTACTGTGGCCAGAAGAAGAGAAACTATCTCAAATTCATGAGCATCGCCTTACCAGATGGCTACATTCTGGACACAGTAGGACCATTCACTGGCAGCGAAAATGATGCTACAATTACAAAAAAAGTCATGGACAAGCTAGTTACTTGGCTACAACCAGACGACAACGTTGTCGTTGACCGAGGTTTTAGAGATGTCCTACCAGTTCTCGAAGCCTCTGGCCTCAATGCTAGCATGCCGTCATACCTGAAACCCGGTCAAAGTCAACATTCTGACGTCCAAGCAAATCTTGACAGAACTATCACCAAATCGAGGTGGATTGTGGAATCCTATCATGGTCGTCTGAAACACTGGACGTTCTTCCGAACGCAATTGGTGTCTAACAGCTTTATCAATGTCATCGAGGCTTTGCTTCGAACCGTCACAGCCTGTCTGAATGGTATTAGAGGACCGATCTACCAGAGATCTCCAGAGAGAGATGCCAAAGATAGGCTAATGGCTGAACGTATGAAGGACCGTTTGACAACACCGAATGGTTTAGCTCAGAGAGTCAAGACAGATCCGGATCTATCTAGACGGGCAAGGTCCGAGTTTGTCAAGATGGATGCATCTTCCGTACTGTTTCCCCGTCTCGATCTTGATTACTTGAGAACCATTACGTGTGGAACGTATCAGATATCTCTGGCTCCTGGTTACATCGCCGAACATTTAAGTGATGACGGAGACTATGAGGTGTGGCTTTACCAGCACTCCCCAGACCTTCTCCGATGTCAAATACATTCTCGACACAAAAGCCAAACGAAATATAACGTTTGGATACGGTTCACCGTTTCACCCGATGTTGAGGCCCCAATAAAGGACTACTACTGCCAGTGCCCAGTTGGAGAGAGAACGATGGGAATGTGTGCGCACATCTCCAGTATCTTGTACTACCTTGGGTATTACAGGACGCTGGAAAACCCTCGACCATTACAACCACAGGTAAAGAAATTCCGACAAAACTTGAAATAGTTTTCCATGCGGCAACGGAGTGCATATGTCGAAAGTATGTTTGGGGCTCGATATGAAAGATCCCCGTTACCATGTGACTAACCAAACTTATAAATATAGGTATTATACAATCGCCCGTAGCTATGAACACTCCCGTAAATGCGAAAACCAACCAAAATCATAAGGAACACGTTTTGTTTGTTGTTCTGTCTATTTGTCAGCCAATGTCTTCAACCACGGGGACTTGTGAAGTAGCCATCTTGGATTTTTTTTATGAAAAAGTGTTTCTCTCACTTTTTTTCATATCTGTGTACATATTCTCAACATACCGAGCAAATACTCTCGTTTTTTTGTTAATTATCTAAAGAAAGTCGAAAATCGGCAATTCAACCATAGGCTAATTCAACCCAACATTTGAAAATGTTCCACCACTTACATTTTGATGATTTTTCCTCTCATCAATAGCATATTACGTACTGTTTAATAGGATAAAAATTGGTTTGCATCCAACGCCCATAAAAGGGTGTATTCTCTAAAAAACACAGTTTTTGTGTCTAAAATGTTATCATCGAAAATGGCATTTTTGAGATTGTTTCTTCCATAAAACAGCCAAATGGCGCGATGGAAACATGATTTTTTGTCACAATCATGCCATGAATGTATTCTTTACGGTGACCATCATTTGATTAGATTTTCATTAATATTTTACATAACATGCACATTTTATCAACACTTAGACAGCTTCTGAAAGGTACAACTTTGAGGAGCCATAAAAAACAAACCAAGTGACCTAAATCTTTATACTTTATAGATTTGTGACCACAACGGCATGGGCAATGCACCACCAACAGGAAATTTGAATCAGAGAAGGGGCCGTTTTGGAAACCGGCCCTTTCAATCGAACCTACCATCCCCCGAAAGCATGCCTACTAGTATCCGCCATATTGGATTTGTATTGCGCAACAACATGGAGGTGGCGTTCACCTGACTAAAAATAGCGCAGACTCGTCGGAGTAATCGCAGCAGGGACCCAGACTAAACCAAACTAAGTATAACTAAGTTAGTGATTGAGAAAATTTGGAAATGGGTAATTGTAAGTTGAGAACCAATTAATTGTCGATAACTTTAATTGGTAAGCAACATTTTAGACAAAATTTATAGGAATAGCAAAGTGCAGTGCAAATAAAAAAATAAAATAGTTCTAGACATAATAATAATTTAGGTGAAAATAGACGAAAATGTTAAATACTTCATCCTGTTATAATGACCATGGTTAAAAAACAACGCCGAAAGCCCTTGCCTTACTCATCTTCAGATATATGTTTTATCAGTTCTCATTTCCATCCAAACACTATCACCAAACGTTGTACGTGTTACCGTTGAATTTTCAATTATTTGAGCCAATAAGAAATATTGAGAAGGGGCATCAGAAACATCTTAACTTTCTGCTCGTTTTTTTATTACAATGGGAGCTGGTGGGTATTAGATTGCGTTTCATTTTACTACAATATGTAGTATATCTTAATCATGTTAACATACAGTAGTATGTCCAAATATATGCGTAATATTATAGTTGGAACTTTATTCAGTTAACCACAATTATGAAACAAGTTATGTAACTTATATACATCACTCCTGTTGGCCGGGATGTTAGCATGCATTTGGTCTTGATGTGGGAGAAAACCGGAGTACCTGGAAAAACCCCGCAGATATGGTAGCAACGGCTGGCTGTATGCTCCTCAGGGAGAAGAGAACGATCACGGCACGGCACTGTGTTGTATCTTTGAACAAGATACTTTACTCCGTTTGTTCTAGTCTACTCAGCTGTAAATGAGTACGTGGTTGGGCAGTGCTGGAATTGTTAAATAGTAGTTGTGAGCGCCGAAATGGCAGCACCGGCTGCATGCTCCCCATTGATTTGAGAAAGATATTGGCTGGTTGCAAAGGCCCTATAACGACGGATGATAATTTGTGAACCGCTTTAAGACGACCTACGTGTACGAACTTGGTTGTGATAAAGCGGTTTATAAGAACCTTGGATTAATTTTAACAAGCAATCGATAAGAAACCATTCATGAATAGCATTGCATGGTTTCATGATAGTTAGTTATCTTTTCGTCCGAAAATTGCAAACGAAAGCCGTGAATTCCGTATTTTTCGTTTAACTTTTATGTCAAATAGGTATTACTACTCATTTCGATTGGTTGATAAAGTGTCATTGCAGTGGAGATATAAATATATCATCATGTTGCCACTTGCTGTATATATACGGACTAAAATAGTGAGCCACTTAAACACACCTATAATAGCTATACATTCATAACATGAAACTATAATAAACTTGCGCATTGCGCTTGATATATGTTCATGAATATTCATAAACTAAAGACGACATCTAATGAGGAAAAAGAAATGAAACAACGCTGGGCAAGCCACTCCAACAAAGTGTTTCGAAGGATGTTGACGTGTATGTCTCGCAGCGCGTTTTGTGTTTTTCCTGGATAACCTACATGTGATTATGTTAAAATATCACGAATTTTGATCATATCATCTTAGATCCGGTGTATTTTCACAGTTGGAACGTAAGTCCTACAACATTATTGTTTTGTTTATATTTAATTTATCTATTTATTTGCCTATATTCACCAAATTGTTTGTTTTGTTTGTTTTTTATAATATTCTATTTCACCGGCCACCTTTGTCACATATATATGTCAGTTTGAGAAGAAGTCTTAGAAGGCTAAAAAGCCTAGCGGTAGATCTCACATATTTATTATTCTATTCTTTATTTTCCTTCACAAGGACTTGCCTATTTATTATCTAATATATATAAATATTTATACATTTTAAATACGTTTTGATTATTTATGTACTTTTTATTGTAAAATGTATTATTGTTTTATGTTGACTGTTTATCTCTGGTACATGTTATGATATATATATATTCATGTTCCTGTCTTGATAAAGGGGCAGATCGACCTGAAAATTTGACAAATCCTCGTTGTCCCTATATATATTTAAGCAATACACATCCAACCAACATATGTTTTTTCGGATCCAGTGCCATTATTGTATCATACTGTTTTATTACTTATGACACTTTTTTGATATATACATTTATATATATATAATTGTTTTGTTAGGAGCTACCAGGGCTGGTTAGCCCTGGGGTCAGACCCCTGAACAATATGGTGTCCTTATACAGGAGGGTTTCTATTCAACATTCACTCTCTTTCCCCATTTTGTATTGAGTAATAATTGAGAATACATATGCAAGACCACACACTTGGGTTTTTCTAACGAATCAGAAAGCACGAGTTTATTGCGCCGACGAATATTTACGTCCGCGCAATAAATGAGTGCTTTCTGATTCGTTAGAAAAACACAAGTGTGTGGTCTTGCTTTTATCACATCCCTTCCGTATTCGGTAGAGATCGATACAAAGATTTTATAAACTTTGATATTTTTTGCAAATACCGAGAACTTTTCAGTTCGCCATGACAAGGGGACTCCCATAAAAAGTAGTTCCGGCTAGTAGGTAAATACAACATTCCGTATTGCACATGTGCAATACAGAACGTTGTATTTCATGGTCTGAAAATTGCTTGTATTACTATAACAAGATTCAACAGGTATGTGATAAAGGACAATAAAACATAACAGACTAATTTCACACCCTAACAGACTCCATATACAACGTAATGTTAGAAACAATAATAAATAAACAAAGCACTAGTATACACAATAACATAATCCACAAATAAAAACATCTACATCTATACTCATACACCAAGTGCATCATTATGCTCGTATATACTCGAGCAGTTAAAAAACAAAAATAAAAACACAGGCTTATCTTGACTTAACATCTGTGCAAATCGGTCTAAAAGACAACATAGTTCTAAGTTTAATATCAACATCTTAAGTGAAGATATTCAATGTCTTAATATCATTACACTGAGTTGATTTGAGTGAAAAAACAAATATCATTTTAACATCACTGCACAAATCTTCAAACGGGAAACCAAAAATGATATACATGCTTGCACATTATAATGTATATTCTAGAATCTTGATAGGCCAGGTAAAAAGGTTATGAATTGAAAGGGCCAAATGAGCTTATGCCATGGTGCAGCGTCCGTCATTTTTTTCCTTTAAAATGCTACTAGTCCTTAACGGCTCAGAGGATTTTGACCAAATTTGGTCTGGAGCATCATTGGCCAAAGGATTCTCAGTTTTGTATAAACGGAGGGTATGGTCCCCCTGGTGACAGAGGGGCGGGGCCTAATAGGGGAAAAATAGGTAAATCTTTAAAAATCTTCTTCTTCTCAACCAATAAAAGGATTTTGACCAAATTTGTTCTAGAGCATATTTTGACAATGGAGCCTCAAGTTTGTATATACGGAGGGTGTGGCCTCTCTGGGGGCAGAGGGGCGTGGCCCAATAGGGGAAATAGAGAAAAGTTTATCTCACCTGTTCCGAAGGACCATGGTGAGCTAATGTCATACAGCAGCGTCCGGCGTCCGTCCGTCCGTCCGTCCGTCTACTTTTCCAAAAAATCGCTACTAGTCATGACCAAATTTAGTCAAAAGCATCCTTAGTAGTAGGGGAACAAATTCTGTATAAATGGTGGGTCTGATCCCCCNATTTGTTCCATATTTGGTCTGAAGCATCATTGGGTGAAGGGGAATCAATTTTGTATAAACCGTGCGTCTGGGCCCCCAGGGGCTTGAGGGGTGGGGCCAAATAGGGGAAATAGAGGTAAAACCTTCAATTTCAATTTCAACAAATTTTATTGACAATATAAGCAATAGTCAATAGGATCAGACATCAGGCATAGCCTATCTAAGTCCTCTCCTTAAAGTGACAACAGGTGGTAAGAAACACAGACATACATTTGTACATTGATATGATGTTTGGGATAAGGGGAAGTAACTCCTTGATGTAAACAGACTTGTTCAGTAATCTTGAGATATAGTAACCATTTCACTAGGGATATTTAATTTGAGATATTTACTAGACTATTATCTTCAGTGAATAGTATCAAGTATCTGACAATGAGTTACTGGTATTCATATAACGTAAACTGTTGGGTATAAATATTTGGTGATATTGGATTTATTCCCTCAACAGATACAGGCCATACAGTCCATATGTATAACACACTAGCCATCACACACTGTTAAGGATCAAAAGCCCATTTCAGCAAATAGATATATAATTTGTAAGTAGGGCTACACAAACTCCTGTAAGTAAAGTAGTAATTCTTTAATTAAATTGAAAGGAGTTACTCCATATCTTGATGTAAGCTTAAAAAAGAAGAAGAAAATAGAAAACGTAAAAAACACACAAAAAAAACACAAAAATACACACAAAAATACACACACAAAAAAAGAAAGAAAAAACCCATCTAAGCTGCCCAGAGCCAATTTCATTCAATAGGTGTATATATACCAGCTAAATTAGTAATTATCAAAGGTAGAATAAAGTATCTAATTAATTCCATATTATATTACATTAGATATATCTTGTACTACTATATCATTGTAGTTCACTGTGGGAGGT
>NW_018405282.1:163502-165118 GCF_002113885.1 Mizuhopecten yessoensis
GTAGGTCAGTGGACCATGCGAAACAATATACCTGACCACGATGTGTATAGAAGCTTTCTTTGTATACATCAAGTTATTGCTGTATTTGATACTATTTACAGGTGAAGTTAATTAGCATTAGAAATCAGTCTGGACTTGTGTTTACACGACTGAACAATCAAATGAATGGCAGGTGAATGTTATAAGACATGGGATGTAGTTCATAGATTCAAATTTTACAAGGATATAACATTGTAAGCATAAACTTGTTATGACCTTTAATGAACACGCAACATATGTAATATGAACATGTATTGGGTACCAAGGTGAAGTAGGAATATGTGATGAATATTAAACCTAATAAATATATTAACATATGAATTTACACACATATACTGAAATATATAAGCTGATTACAAAGTTTACTACCCAGCAATATTTAGTTTGGTTGCAGGTCAAGTATGAGTTGTCTCACACATACGTGCATTGTATATGTTTGATTTGGTCACATATATAAAGAAATGGTACAATATACATGTATATTTAGGTCAAGTTATGATAATATTAAAATAGTATGCATTTAGTAGGTAAATACATTAGTTCAATTTAATTACATGAAATAAGTTCAATTTAATTGAAAGTAATACAAGTTACAAATTAGGTACAAGGTATACATGGACTTCAGTACTACAGCTGTGACTAGTTGCATTTATATACTTGTGAAATGCACAACCTTTATAATCTCTTATACCATAGGGATTAAGGGATTTTATCCTAATTTAGTCTGGAGCATCCTTGGGTAAAAGGGAATTATCGTATAAACAGCGAGTGTGGTCCCCCTAGAGGCCGAACGGATGGGCCCAATAGGGGAAACATAGCAAATTCTTCAAAATCCTTCATCTTATGTAGGAATGAAAGGATTTGTTCCATATCTGGTCGGTAACATCCTTTCGGGAAAGGGATTTGTTTTTGTATAAATGGTGGGTCTGGCCCCCCTGGGGGCTGAGGGGTAGGGCCCAATAGGGGAAATATAGCAAATTCTTTGAAACCCTTCTTCTGTGGGAATGAAAGGATTTGTTTCATATTTTGTCTGAAGAATTATTGGGTGAAGGGGAACCAATGTTGTATAAACGGTGGGTATGCCCCCCTCTCCCTACGGTGCTGAGGGTAGGGTCCAATTAGGAGAAATATAGCAAATTCTTTAAAATCCTTCTTCTGTAGGATTGAAAGGATTTGTTCCATATTTGGTCTGAAGCATTATTGGGTGAAGGGGAACCAATTTTGTATAAACCGTGCGTCTGGCCCCCCGGAGACTTGAGGGGTGGGGCCCAATAGGGGAAATAGAGGTAAAACCTTTATAATCTCCTATACCATAGGGATTAAGGGATTTTATCATAATTTAGTCTGGAGCATCCTTGGATAAAAGGGAATTATCGTATAAACAGCGAGTGTGGTCCCCCTAGAGGATGAACGGATGGGCCCAATAGGGGAAACATAGCAAATTCTTCAAAATGCTTCTTCTTCTGTAGGAATGACAGGATTTTGTCCAAATTTGGTATGAAGCATCCTTAGGTGAACGGTGTATAAACGTTGTTTCTAACACACACACACACACACACACACACACACACACACAC
>NW_018405282.1:165213-168213 GCF_002113885.1 Mizuhopecten yessoensis
CCACCCCCCCCACCCCCCTGGAGGCGGGGCCCAATAGGGGAAATAGAGGTAAAACCTTTATAATCTCTTATACCATAGGGATTAAGGGATTTTATCCTTATTTAGTCTGGAGCAACCTTGGGTCAAGGGTACTCAATTTTGTATAATTGGTGGGTATGACCCCCCAATAGGCATAGGGGTGGGGCTCTGTTTGAAGTTTGTTCTCGCTATATCTTAAGTACTGGATGGATCTTTCTGAAATTTCATATGTACTTACAGCACCTACCATTGAGTGTTATAACTTTACTTCATACCAATTTTTTTAAATATATTCAGGTGAGCGATACAGGACCTATGGGCCTCTTGTTTTCTGCAACTCTACAATGCTGAAGCATGCTTAGGGACAAAATAATCAATTTTGTATAAACTGAGGTGTGTTGGTCCCCTTCATTGGGGCAGATGGATGGGACCCATTAGGGGAAATAGAGGAAAACATAGAGAAATCCTTCTCCTTCTGTACCGATGAAGGGATTTGGTATGGAGCATCACTGGCCAAAGGGTTCTTAGTTTTGTATAAACAGAGGGTATGGCCACCCTGGGGGCAGAGGGGTGGGCCAATTAGGGAAATGTAAAAATCTTTAAAAATATTCTTCTCAACCAATGGAAGGATTTTGACAAAAAAAAATATCTAGAGCGTCTTTGGACAAATGAGCCTCAAGTTTGTATAAACGGAGGGTTTGGCCTCTCTGGGGGCAGAGGAGCGGGGCCAAATAGGGGAAATAGATAAAAAAAAATCACCTACTATACAAGTGAAAGGATTTAAACCAAATGCAGTCTGAAGCATGCTTAGGGACAAAAGAATCAATTTCCTATACTGACCTGTGTGGCCCCCATTCTTTGGAGCAGAAGGGTGGGCCCATTAAAAGATATAGAGGGAAACATTAAAGATCCTTCTCTTCTGTACCGATGAATGGATTTTAACTAAACTTGTTCTAAAGCATCTTGGGTACAGGGAATTTAATATCTATACATGTAGGATGTGACACCCAGGGGCAGAGGAGCGGGGCCCAATAGGGGAAATAGAAAAGATAAATATTTGCCCTACTGTACAAATGAAGGAATTTAAAATCAAATGTGGTCTGAAGCATGCTTAGGTGAGAAAAAGGTGCATGTGTGGCCCAAAAGGAGAAATACAGAAAAATTGAAAAATCTGTCTCCTTTTTAATAACGAAGGGATGTTCATCAAACTTCTTCTAGAGCATCTCTGGGAAAAGAACACATCCCCCCTACTTGGAACATAAGAGGGAAACTCAATTTCTTAGTGTCTTACCTTGCAAAACATATTTACATGTAGTTCTTCTTGAAACTTTGTTTATGAAAATTGAAGAAAGAGTTATCCTTCTTGAATAAATCACTGATTATAACTATACCTTTGTTATACCATTCTCTGTAAAATACTGACCTTCTACCAACACATATTTGTCTATTAAACCACATTTGAGTTTTCATGACATCTTTTCCTTTTCCATATGGGTTTTCCTTCTCAGCCTTTCTTAGTCTTTCCCATGCCTTCATATTATCTTTCCAGGACTGGTTATTGCATCTATTATACCATGTTTGTAAATAGTCATCCCCAACATAAGCAAGTAGGTAAATATCTACAATAGACTTAATAATATGCTGCCATTTACCTTCACTAAGGAAAAGTCTCTTGACCCAACTTAGTTTCAGAGAAGTAATAAAAGCCTATAAATTAACCATTTTCAATCCCCCATCAACATAGTTTTGTAAAATAACACCCCTCTTTGCTTTGTCAGTCTTACTGTTCCACATATACTCAAACAGGATAGAATTCAGAGTTGATATAAAATTATCATCTTGGTTAGGTAGAGCAATAAAAAGATGGTTGAACTGAAACAGCATAAGTGATTTTATAACATGAATTTTGCCAATAGGTGTCAATGACCTTCTACTCAAGGTTCTAATTAGAGCTTTCAGTTTAATGAGGTTTTTTGTCATAATAAAGGTTCGGTATCTGATGTTAATTCAAGCTGAACTCTATTCCCAATAAAGTAAATTTGTCCTTTCCCCATACTAGGTTCATTGCTGGTAAAAAGCTGACATCACTAAATCTCATACTGCCAATCCAAATAACCTGAGTCATGCTGACATTAATCTTTAATCCGGAAATGTTTAGCAAAACTGTTTAATTTATTAAGTACTTCTCTCAGTGATCTTCCAGAGCCATCTAATATAAGTGTGGTGTCATCTGCGAACATGGATATTAGGATAGGACAGTCTTTGATTTCTACACCCTTAATATTTCTGTTATTCTTTAACCTGATTGATAAAACTTCCGCACATAAGATAAATATGTACGGCGCTATAGGGTCGCCTTGACAACTTCCCTTTCCAATATGAAAGAAGGATGACAAATTCCCTCCCTGATTAATAGCTGAATTGACATTTTTATGTAAAGTTTTATTCCAATGTCTTATACTATTTCCAAAGCCAAAATATTTCAAAACATTATCCACAAATTTCAAAGAGACAGAGTCAAATGCCTTCTTAAAATCAATCATAAGTAACATTCCTGGGATATTCTAATCTTCTGTATACTGCATAATATCATAAACAAGACGAGAATTTTCTCCAATATAACGACCAGCTAAAAAACCTGTTTGATCACTACTTATAATCTTATCTTTAACTGTTTTAATTCTAGAAGAAATAACCCCTGATGCTATTTTGTACACAATGTTCAATAATGATATTTGTCGCCAATTTTTCAACAAATGTCTTGGTTTATCCCCTTTTGGAATGCAAGTTATAATCCCTTGTCTTTGAATGACAGATAACTCTCCAGAAGAATAGCCAAAATTAATTGACCGTACCACAAAACAACCTAACTGCTTCCAAAAACATTTGAAAAATGCAGTAGTAAAACCATCCGATCCTGGGCTTTTATTATTTTTCATATTTTTTAAAAAACGTCCAGCTTCCTGGAGTGTTATCTGCCCT
>NW_018405282.1:169109-171340 GCF_002113885.1 Mizuhopecten yessoensis
GCCACCATTTTGAAAACCTATTTCAAACTTAAAGTCAAGTTCTGCTGGACCGATTGAACTGAAAGTTGGTAGGAATGATCGCCTCATGGTCCTGACAAAGTGTTGTTATTTTTTGGGTCGATCAGAAATCCAATATGGCCACCACGGCCGCCATTTTGAAAACCTATTTCAAACTTAAAGTCAAGTTCTGCTGGACCGATTGAACTTAAAGTTTGTAGGAATGATCGACTCATGGTCCTGACAAAGTGTTGTTATTTTTCAGGTCAATCATAAATCCAATATGGCCGCCACGGCCACCATTTTGAAAACATATTTCAAACTTAAAGTCAAGTTCTGCTAGGCCGATTGAACTGAAACTTTGTAGGAATGATTGACTCATGGTCCTGACAAAGTGTTGTTATTTTTCAGGTCGATCAGAAATCCAATATGGCCACCACAGCTGCCATTTTGGTAAACTATTTCAAACTTAAAGTAAAGATCTACTTGGCCGATTGAACTGAAACTTTGTAGGAATGATCGAATCATGGTCCTGACAAAGTGTTGTTATTTTTCGGGTCAATCAGAAATACAATTTGGCTGCCATGGCCGCTATTTTGCTACTAAGTTCTAATAGGCCGATCTCACTTAAAATTGGTCTAGGAATGATCAGCTCATGGTCCTGACAAAGTTAAGTTAACATTATACTATTTTTTACTCAAATTGGTACATATTTCAACAACAAAAATAAATACTATAGACTCAGGTGACCGTTAAGGCCCATGGGCCTCTTGTTTTTTTAGAATAGCCAATATTGCAACTGCAAGAGATATGGGGAAACAGAATCTCTTTGTCGAGAATCCTTTTGTAAGTCAGACAACAATTGACAGTATACAGTTTTGGCTTATTGCACAGTAGGTATTTTTTATATTTGATTTTATGCGTTCTTAAAGCTCTAACAACAATTCTCAACAAACACTAATTTTATATTTAAAAATTAAGAAACTGAATCTTAAGGTTTTTTTTGAAACATATAAATATTAAAAGTCCTGGTATGTTGTTTACTTCTTTCAGTAAAATGCATAATGTCGTAAATAAGCCTGGTGTTTTTACCGTTATATCTTCCACTTAAAATAACAGTTAGTGTTTCTGAAATAACAACATTAAGTACTACTTTTAGTCTGTTGGCTATACAAGCTGAAGCAATTTTATTTATATTTATATAATATTTAATAAACTAATCGTTCTCTAATTTCTAAGAAAATGTCTAACTTTATCTCCTTTCGGAATACAGATAATGATACGATGTCTTTGTGTGATAAATAGTTCTCCTTTACTGTAACCAAAATGTAATGCTCCAAAAATAAAACATTTCAAATTTCTCCAAAACCATCAGACCCGGATGATTTACAGTTGTTCATAGTTTTTAATGCGAAGAGAAATGCTTTTTCTAATATTTTGCATTCTAATTGTACGCATTGACTGTTTTACATGTTCTCTGATATTTAAAAGGTTATCTATGTTAACATCTTCAATAGTATTTGAATGGTCAGCTCATAATTGTTTGTAAAAGTTTTGTATTTCGCCTTCTAAGTTTACACGTTGATTGTTTTACATAATCTATAATATTTAATCAAGCCAGTACCAAAATCTGATATGTTGATGGCGGTAAAATGTTCTGCTTCACAAATATCGGTCTAACTTTTACCATCATTCTTGAGCAATCTTCGTATCCATGTAGACCTAAGGCTTGCTATAAAATTCGTTACACTAATAATTCTAAGACCCCCATTTTCATAGCTTTGGACTATAGCGTCTCTTTTAATTCTGCCAAATAAAATTGAAGAAAGTTGTGTTCAACTGTTGAATAAAATTATTGTTCGATGTAGGAACATATATGAATAGATGATTAAGTTTTGGTATAATGATTGGTTAGTACTTTTTATTAACATTTTTAGGTCACCTGAGCTTTGCTCAAGTGACCTATTCTAATCGCTTTTCGTCCGTCGTCGTCCGTCGTCCGTCGTCCGTCGTGCGTCGTGCGTAAACTTTTACATTTTCAATTTCTTCTCAAGAACCAGTGGATGGATTTTTTTCAAACTTGGTCAGAATCATCCTTGGTAGATATCGCAGCCTCCCAAAATACACACACATACACTACACGCATGCATCTTGCACACAGGGGAGGCCGTCCTTAAATGACCTTAGCTGTTAATAGGACGTTAAACAAAATCAAACAAACAAACAAACAAACC
>NW_018405282.1:173689-177748 GCF_002113885.1 Mizuhopecten yessoensis
TTTAATAGAATGTTCCGATTTTAAACACATTCGTGATAACTACTTCCGAGTCCCGGATATGAAAACACTTTTCAGTTCCGTGGATTCGAAGGCATTATTTAACTATTTGAAAGACATCGGTCTATTTTATAGACTCTGATGTCTTTTAACCCACCTTATCATTTTTGACGTTATATATATATCGCATATTCCATATCATCTATTCGTTATCTCTTATTATTTTAACTCCCTTTTATTATTTTTATTATCTACACATACAATGCGAATACTTTTAAAATGAACCATTTTATCTGATTTTATCTGCGCTATTCACATGTTTGTTAAAAAAGTAAAATAAATAAATAAATCACCATGGCCCTAAATGACCACAGCCGTCGATGGGCCGTTAAACATAAACAAACAAACAAAAAAAAGGTCCTGACAAAGTGTTGTTATTTTGCGGGTCTACCAGAAATTCAATATGGCTGACACGGCCGCCATTTTGAAAAACCATTTCAAACTTAAAGTCAAGTTTTAATGGGCCGATTAAACTGAAACTTTGTAGGAATGATCGAATCATGGTCCTGACAAAGTGTTGTTATTTTGCGGGTCTACCAGAAATTCAATATGGCTGACACGGCCGCCATTTTGAAAAACTATTTCAAACTTAAAGTCAAGTTCTGCTAGGCCGATTGAACTGAAACTTTGTAGGAATGTTCGACTCATGGTCCTGACAAAGTGTTGTTATTTTTCGGGTCGATCATAAATACAATTTGGCTGCCATGGCTGCTATTTTGAAAATACCTATTTCAAACGTTAAAAATAGGCCGATCTAACTGAAAATCGGTCTAGGAAAGATCAGCTCATGGTCCTGACAAACTTTAGTTAACGTTATACTTAACATTTTTTTACTCAAATGGGTACATATTCAACAACAAAAATAAATACTGTAGGACTCAGGTGACCGTTAAGGCACATGGGCCTCTTGTTTTCTTCTTTTATCCAGTATTAAGCATCTACGTAGTTTGTTCTCACTTATTACAATCTGGTCGGTAAGTGCCTAAATATCAGCATATACTCGCTTATAAAACGTCAACCTTGGTTAAAATAGACGTCCAATTACAGTCGTATAGGGTATATAATTAGCATAGTCGATGGAAATTGTTCTATTATTACTTGCTATTGTGTCAAGATCAACTAAATAGAAGCACGTTTATAGTAATATAATACACGTCTTTTCGAAATTGATTTAGGTTTCATGAAAATCTTACACACTTGAACTATTTAAGATGTTTACGTGTAAAAGAGACAACTACAGCGACTTTTTATAAAGATATACTAACACTGTACATAATTGGTGTACGGGATCACCCTGTTGACCATAGCGACATTTGTTATCACTTTATGGAGCTATTTCTATATAATTTGTTTCTTTGTCAACAAGAAGAAATTATATAAACTTTATATTTTGAAACAACGATTCTTGCATATGCTTATCTCTTTTGTTGGACGGATAAAGGTGCGAAAGTAGTCATTGCAGAAAAGCAGAATACCTGCAAAAATACAACGTTGTTGTGTCGTTGATTCAATACCTTTTCACGTCCTATTTGGGAAACGAACCCACGCGCGTTGATAGATGGTTGATTCGTTATCCCCTGCGCCACCCGACCAGCTTAGCATAAAAATACCTGTCATTAAACGATCACGAATGCATCTTGTATGTAATTATTCCTTTTAGTCAACATGTGATCTAAACATGGGGCGCTCTTACTGACGCAAGAAAGAAACTCATACAGGATCTGGGAATATTAATCTTTTTCTTGCGTAAAATTACGTCCAAGCATTTATATAGCCTATTTGTTATGTTATAATTGATTCAATTTCAGTTGTCAACTTGTTCTACTTACAGAAAACTGAGCTGCAGTGAACCTAGATCTAGCAATGGCGACGGGAGGTTCATCACGATTTAAGAAGGTTGGTTTATATCGGTCTACGGCGCAGTTACAGACTTGTATAAGTCATTTTATTTTCTCCTCATGACAAACAACTTTCCTGTCTACGGCATTGATAAATTTCAGGAACAATATAACGACTTATTTGTAGTAGTAGTGTAGTAACGGTATTGTAAACTACATTATTTAATTAATTGGAAATCGAGGATGCAACGAAATTGTAAATGGTATGGATTCGTCAAGAAGAACGGTATTCCAGTGGTAGGACGCCGGGCTCGTGACCGAAGGGATGCGGTTGTGAGTCATGGCACGGCACTGTGTTTATATATCATTGAGCAAGATACTTTGCTCCACTTGATCCAGTGTACTCAGTTGAAAATGAGTACGTGGTTGGGCAGTGCTAGAATTGTTGCATGCTGTGAGGGCTGAATTGGCAGCACCAGCTGTATGTTCCTCAGGGAATAAAGAAAGATATTCGCTGGTTGCCAAAGCCCTATGATCACGGATAATATTTATTAGCTCACCTGGCCTGAAGGGCCAAGTGAGCTTATGCCATGGTGCAGCGTCCGTCGTCCGGCGTCAATATTTTAATTTAAACAACTTCTTCTTAATAACCAAAAGGCCTAGGGTGATGATTTTTTGCTAGTAACATGCTTGGATGAAGGACTACCAAGTTTGTTCAAATGAATGAACATCGTTCATTTTCAAGGTCACAGGGGTCAATGGTCTTAATAATCTTTATACAATTTCTTCTGAATAACTAAGAGGCCTAGGCTAATGATATTTGCTAACATGCTAGAATGAAGGGCTACCAAGTTTGTTCAAATGAATGACCTTTACTTATATTCAAGGTCACAGGGGTCAAATATGTTAAAAACCTTTAAACAACTTCTCAATAAACGAAAGGCCTATGATGATGCTATTTGGCAAGCAGCATGCTATGATGAAGGGCTACCAAGTTTGTTCAAATGAATGACCTTGACTTATATTCAAGGTCACAGGGGTCAAATATGTTAAAAAAACTTTAAACAACTTCTTTTGAATAACTTAGAGGCATAGTGTTACGATATTTGGCCAGTACCATGCTGTGATTAAGATCTACCAAGTTTGTTCAAATGAATGACCTTCGTCGATTTCCAAGGTCACAGGGGTCAATTGTCTTAACAAATCTTTAAACAACTTCTTCTGAATAACTAGGAAGCCTAGGATAATGATATTTGGCCAGTAACATGCCAGGATGAAGCGCTACCAAGTTTTTTCAAATGAATGACCTTTACTTACATTCAAGGTCACAGGGGTCAAATATGTTAAAAACCTTTAAACAACTTCTTCTCAATTAACGAAAGGCCTATGATGATGCTATTTGGCCAGTAGCATGCTGTGATGAAGGGCTACCAAGTTTGTTCAAATTAATGACTTACTTATGTTTAAGGTCACAGGGGTCAAATATGTTTAAAACCTTTAAAACAACTTCTTCTGAATAACCAAGAGGCCTAGGATAATGATATTTGGCCAGTAGCATGCTGAGATAAAGGGCTATCAAGTTTGTTCAAATGAATGACCTTTACATATATTCAAGGTCACAGGGGTCAAGTATGTTTAAAACCTTTACCAAAGGCAAAGGGTGATGATATTTGGTCATTAAGGTCATTGGAGTGTATCGATAAACGGAAACATGAAGTACATCCCTAGTTGAAAATCCAATGTAGGGAGACAGTATCACAATTTCCGCAAATTCTAATGTTTAATATTAAACTGATGAATATTGTATGTTTATTATTGACAGAACAGTGTGTTCTCTCAATATTAAAGTATTTCAAAGCAATCCAGGCATTAATTCAGGTTTTTTTTATCAATGAGTCACATGTGTCCATTTTTCTGTACTTCAGGAAACCGGCTACCTATTTCACTACTGTGAAGTTTTTCAAGAACGATAACTCTTACCTGCAATTACTATGTGTATATGGTTTTATTATAAAATGTCAATTTTTATATCGTGTATAGAGAATTAATTTTACACAATTTCAGCATTTATTAAATTGATATACATTAATGCAATACTAATATATGTCAGTATCATTTTTATTGACATTATTTTGTAAAAATATTGTGTCTTTCATTTTTTTTT
>NW_018405282.1:177818-228120 GCF_002113885.1 Mizuhopecten yessoensis
TTTTGTCAAAATGAATGACCTTCGCCCATATTCAAGGTCACAGTGGTCAATACATGTTTAAATCTTTAAATGACTTGTTCTGTATAACCAATAGGTCCAGGGTTATGATATTTTGCCAAAAGCATGCTGGGTTGGAAGACTTTAAACTCTGTTTAACCTAATGTCCTTGTTCGACATTCAAGGTCACAGGCGTCATATGTTTAAATCTTTTAATAGGTTCTTATGAATCAAACACTGATATTCTGCCTGTAGCTGTATTTTAGTCCACTTTTAAGATTACAAGTATGAGATCAATACCAGGTGAGCGATTCAGGCCTTTTGGGCCTCTTGTTTGTGAACCGCTTTAAGACGAGCTACGAAATGGCCCCTGGTGTTCCTACCCAACCCTAGAGGCCAGGGCGGGGGCCCCAAAGAGAAAATTAACCAATATTTGAAAAATCTTCAACTACAGACTGAGAAGTACTACAGTGAATTTCAGTGCATGGATAGAACGACCATCAGAAGCTTTATTGGAATTGTCAATTTCAGGACCCCTGAGCCATCCATTCCCCCTTTGGGGGGGTAAAGTTTACTATAGTTTATATAGGGAAATAACACTTTTGGGTATATTTTATCCATTTTCAACAGAAAATTATTCCAACTTCGATACATGCTGATTTCCACATCACATATAAACAAGAAAATAAAGCTACCAGTACCAATGATATACGTAATGTGACCGCTAAGGCCATTGGGCCTCTTGTTACAATTTTCTGTAGGAAATCATTCTTACTTTGTGAGAATTATTCCTTGGAGAAAGATGGTTTTAAAATATAAAATTAAGATTCCTACCCCAACAGTAGGGGCCAGGGCGGGGCCCCAAAGGGAAAATTAACCAGTATTTCAAAATTCTTCTCCAGACTCGGTGGTACTACAGTCAATTGCATGGATAGAAAGATCACCAGGAGCTTTATTTAAATTGTCAATTTCAGGACCCTGAGCCATACGTTCTCTCTTGGGGAGGAGGTAAAGTTGACTATAGTTTATATAGGGAAATAACACTTTTGAGTATATTTTATCCATTTTCAGCAGAAATTTATTCAAACTTGGTCAGAATCATCTTTGGCGGATGAGGGTATTACAATATAAAAATTATAAATTGGAATTTCTGAAAAACAATAATATAAAGCTACCAGTACATATGATAACTCAGGTGACCGCTTAGGCCCTTAGGACTCTTTTTAAACATTAACCTCAATTTATCTTATTGGGCCCCATCCCTCTGCCCCCTAAAACAACCCTCCATTAATACCAAATTGAGTCCCCTTTGCCCAAGGATCTACTACACAATACATATTTAAAATACCTTACAAATGAACTGAATGGAAATGAATTTAAACATGTATTACTATGTTTCCCGTACTGGATTCTTCCCCTTTGCTCCTTTGGGGATCACACCCTCTGTTTAAACAAGTCCCCCTTCCAAAATGATGTTCTTGACCAAATGTGGTTAAAATAACTTTACTAATACTGAAGAAGAATGATTTTAAAGATTTAACTCCAGTTACTCTATCTGCCCCCAAACCCGCTAGCCTCAGCAACATCCTCTGTACACACTTGACTTCCCTTTGCCAAAGGATGCTCTGGACCAAATTTGGTTAGAGTCCCTCCAATGGTACAGAAGAAGGATTTTAAAGATTTAAACCTCAAATTCTCCTTTGGGGCACTGCCCTTCCGCTCCCAATGGTCCAAAACATTGTTTATACAAAATTAAGTTTCCTCGGCCGAAGTATGTTCCAGATCAAATTGGGATGAAATCCTTCAATCCCAATTGTAGGAAGAATTTTAAAGGTTTTACCTCAATTTCCCCTATTGGACCTCGCTCCTCTGCCCCAGTTGGGGAGGGGGGCGAACCAACCGTTTGTACATAATTGAGTGCCTAGGCCCAAGGATGCTCTAGAACAAATTAAGTCAAAATATACTAGCCCGTTCAGGACAAGTAGCTTTTTAAAGGAAAGTTGACGGACGGACGACGAATGGTGCGCCATGACATGCATAAGCTCTCCGGTCGAACCAGGTGAGCTAAAAGGTGGATAATTTCACTCTATAGTTTTTTGTACAAGCTTTGATTTAATCTCCAAATGCTATTTTACACCTTCAGCAGATTATGGGTCACTTAATTTAAAGTTATGGAAATGAAAACTTTACCGGTTTCGGATTTTAGAAATATGTTTACTATACAAAGATTATATATTTAAGCATAATTTATCAGCAAGACTATTTGGCAGACTGACACAGTAAAGAATAACACGAGGAATGTGGAGCTATGTCAAGTGATCATTTACCTCATTTTGGACTCCAGTTTTGACAAGAACCCAGTACTAGCATCACAGATTCTAGTAAAAAAAAGAGTACATATTTGTTATCAAAATGATCAACTACACCATAGCATTAGCATTATAACGATTATAACGGAAGAAATTAGCTTTAAGTTAAAATAGTGAATGTTCAGGCACTTGAGTACGTATAACTTAATGGACTGAGCAGGATTACTTCAATGAGCTCGCATTTTGCCAAATCAGTCCCTAGGGAGCTGCAACCATCATTTTCAATACTATCTGCAGTCTGGCAATTGGTTTGGTTTTATTTTGTTTAACGTCCTATTAACAGTCTGGCAACGGTGTTGCAAAATATGAAGAAGAAAAAACTTGTTCAGAACAGAGACTTGATTTTTTTTCTTGGAGACCGTGATATCAAAATTCTGAAAAGGCAAAACAGGTAATAAAATGTTTATTCCATGGCTGTGCATGACAAAACAGGAGTAAAAATTATACAGCCGGTTGCACATACTTCACGGAAAAATGAAAGACATAGTCTTTGACCCATTGTTTCCTATCATTAATTACAGGCATCACAGACAATGTCTGAAAACACAGCCTTATTCAAGGCTGTGTACCAAGGAAACCTCGAGACAGTAGTTAACTTGGTAAGATCTGGGCTGGACTTGGGGGCCACGAATGAGTATGGACGAACTGCTCTCATGGATGCAGTGATGTATTTCAGACAAAACGTGGCGAAATTTCTAGTCGGGAAGATGACTGCCAAGGACTTGATGGTGGTAGACAGGCATGGCTTCAATGTGTTACATATGATGGCCATTGAAGAGGTTCCGTGGCCAGATATTATGCAGGACATTTACGACAACTGTCCGGAAACCCTACAACAACTGAACCGAAAGAATCGCCGACCGATAGATGTCGCCAGAGACATGCAGTGCAAGGACCCGGAACTTCGTCAAGACGTTTGTAATATTCTCAGTATGTACACTTAATATGTTTTGTGTTAGTCCATACTCATGTAACTGCTAGGATTTAGTTTTGTGCAGCGGGTTGTATATATTTGTTTACAATCATGTTTCGAATCAAAAGACTTACATGAATACAGTTAAATATTATTTTAAATCTAAACAAACAATTCTTTTTAGATACTATATATATGTGTTTATCAAACTGAATGCCAATTTTCAATAAACTACAGAAAAAAGTCAGTTTTCGTCTGACTTTCTGGAAATTCACAGCAGACATTCGGTAGATTCTTGGAGTACCAAGCAAAGCAAAACGGCACATGATAGCGTATTTATCCAAGATAGACTTGAGCAAAGCTCAGGTGACCTATACCAATCACTCTCCGTCCGTCGTCCGTCGTCTGTCGTCCGTCGTGCGTCGTGCGTAAACTTTTTACATTATCAACTTCTTCTCAAGAACCAGTGGATGGAGTTTTTTCAAACTTGGTCAGAATCATCCTTGGTAGATGAGGCTACCAAATTGTAAAATTGGGATTCCTACCCCACCCCTAGGGGCCAGGGCGGGGCCCAAAAGGGAAAATTAACCAATATTTCAAAAATCTTCTTCTCCAGACTCAGAGGTATTACAGTCATTTTCCCTGCATTGATGGAAAGATCATCAGGGGCTTTATTTAAATTGTAAATTTCAGGACCTCCGAGCTATCCGTTCTCCCTTCAGGAGGGGGTAAAGTTTACTATAGTTTATATTGGGAAACAACACTTTTGGGTATATTTTGACAATTTTCTGTTGGAAATTATTTTTACTTGGTGAAAATTATCCTTGGAGGAGGAATATGGTTTTAGATTGTAAAATTTGGATTCCTGCCCCAACCCTAGGGGCCAGGGCGGGGCCCAAAAGGGAAAATTAGCCAACCCCTCAAAAATCTTCTTCTCCAGACTAAGAAGTATTACAGTCATTTTCTCTGCATGAATGGAAAGATCATCAGGGGCGTTATTTAAATTGTAAATTTCAGGACCTCCGAGCTATCCGTTCTCCCTTCAGGAGGGGGTAAAGTTTACTATAGTTTATTTAGGGAAATAACACTTTTGGGTATATTTTGACAAATTTCTGTTGGAAATTATTTTTACTCAGTCAGAATCATCCTTGGAGGAGGAAGATGGTTTTAAATTGTAAAATTTGGATTCCTACCCCAACACTAGGGGCCAGGGCGGGGCACAACAGGGAAAATTAACCAATATTTAAAAAATCTTCTTCTCCAGACTAAGAAGTATTACAGTCATTTTCTCTGGATGGATGGAAAGATCATCAGGGGCTTTATTTAAATTGTAAATTTCAGGACCCCCGAGCTATCCGTTCTCCCTTGGGGAGGGGGTAAAGTCTACTATAGTTTATATAGGGAAACAACACTTTTTGGCATATTTTGACAATTTTCTGTTGGAAACTGTTTTTACTTGGTGAAAATTATCCGTGGAGGAGGAATTTGGTTTTAGATTGTAAAATTTGGATTCCTACCCCAACACTAGGGGCCAGGGCGGGGCCCAAAAGGGAAAATTAGCCAGTATTTCAAAAATCTTCTTCTCCAGACTAAGAAGTATTACAGTCATTTTCTCTGCATGAATGGAAAGATCATCAGGGGCGTTATTTAAATTGTAAATTTCAGGACCCCCGAGCTATCCATTCTCCCTTAGGGAGGGGGTAAAGTTTACTATAGTTTATATTGGTAAACAACACTTTTGGGTATATTTTGCCAATTTTCTGTTGGAAATTATTTTTACTTGGTCATAATCATCTTAGGTGGATGACGGTATCACATTGTAAACTTGGAATTCCTGCCCCATCCCCAGGGGTAATAGCGGGGCCCCAAAGCGAACATTTACAAATATTTTAAAATTCTTATCCTTTGATGACATGACAAGTATTGTATTTCACTTAGTTTACATGCTGATTTCCACATCACATCTGAACAATAAAATAAAGCTACCAGTCCCTTTGATATAACTCAGGTGAGCGCTAAGGCCCTTGGGCCTCTTGTTTAACTTAAGATACGTTGGGTTAAATCTTGATTATGATTGAATTATTGGTAGATTTCAAAAATCTTCTACTCCAGACTCAGAGGTATAACAGTCATTTTCTCTGCATGGATGGAAAGATCATCAGGGGCGTTATTTAAATTGTAAATTTCAGGACCTCCGAGCTATCCGTTCTCCCTTGGGGAGGGGGTACAGTTTACTATAGTTTATATTGCGACCCACCACTTTTGGGTATATTTTGACAATTTTCTGTTGGAAATTATTTTTACTTGGTCATAATCATCTTAGGTGGATGACGGTATCACATTGTAAACTTGGAATTCCTGCCCCATCCCCAGGGGTAATAGCGGGGCCCCAAAGCGAACATTTACAAATATTTTAAAATTCTTATCCTTTGATGACATGACAAGTATTGTATTTCACTTAGTTTACATGCTGATTTCCACATCACATCTAAACAATAAAATAAAGCTACCAGTACCTTTGATATAACTCAGGTGACCGCTAAGGCCCTTGGGCCTCTTGTTTAACTTAAGATACGTTAGGTTAAATCTTGATTATGATTGAATTATTGGTAGACAATATCTTTGTTGAGTTCGTTGGCCAGATCTTCTAACAACCCGTAAGCTTCCTTATCAGAAATTACTGTGCCACTGGCAAAATTTGTTTTGTTTTGTTTGCATACAAGGGTGATTTGTTGAAGACGGTATTGTAAAAAATTCCTAGAAAACTATCTCCAAATTAGAATTCATATAAGTCGCTGATGTGCTGTCATTGAATAACAATAAGTGTATGGTCCCTTTATATCGCATGTATCCTCCTGAGGAAACCAGATACACTACTGACTCTTATTTAGGCCGCGTTTTTCGATCCTTACCTACAACATGATTGACAAGGAATGATTACTGTTAAGCTGTATGATACGATGCGTGAGTTTTTCCTTTGTTGTTAGCAGCTTCCCCCTTTCCCACTGCTATGATGGTAAAATGTAGGAGCTGATTCGGTGTTCAGGAGCTTACTTCAGATTTCCATGATATATTTTCTACTGGCGGATAAACTTTCAGAAATGCAGATTGATGAAGACTATGGGCAAGTTGCATGGTCGCCAACATGATCTTATTCGGATACATGCTACTTTTTATTTCTTGTTGTAATGGATTATCTCTTGGATGATATACTTATAATACGTGGATATGACCTAGATTTACATTGGGAATGTGGGAGTGGGGTAGGGTCGAAACACCAGAGGACATTTATCCTCCTGGGATTCTTCAGGGTATCCATCTATTGTCGATTTTAAAGTCAAATAACAGATTTACGGACCTAATTGGCGAACGCTTCAGTAATCTCCTAATGTGTTTCTTCTACTCTAAATTTCAAACAACGACGCACTTGACAAATGTTTTACAAAATCTGATATATGTGAAACGGTTCTGTGCATGAATGGCATCACATTGATTCACATGAGAGTGATATATATATATGTAACATAAAACACTTTTTTTCTGTACGCATCAAACGGGAATGTGTTTGGTAAGTTCTAAATGCAACATGACCACATGTTGTTCATAACTTTTGTGACAATGACATAAGCAACAATATCCCTTACAATGTGCTGCTACGTTCTTTTCATGCATGTTTATATTTTGTGTAGAGCTATTGTAACAGCATTGTTCTTCGTTCATTTGGTATATAATAACATATGTCCCTTGAAATAAAGCCATTCTAAACATTAATGATAAACAGAAGGAGAACACTATTAAATATGAAACATGTTACTCCCAACAAAATTGTCAAACAATTTTATTTTATTTAGCTCAATTGGAGCAAAGAAAGCAGCAGCAGCAGCATCAGCAACAATATGCGGCAGGAATAGCTGATACTATGGAAAAGCCTTGCAATATCACCATTACCGTCGTTGGTCACCATGGAGTTGGCAAGTCTTGTTTCGTCCGGCAACTCAAACAGGAATATATTCCGGTAGAGGGTCCTGGCTCAACAGATACCGCTAACTTCTATGTCAACTTTTTGGGATATAACCCGAACACCGGTTGGCGACAGAAACTTGACATAGACGGAGAAGTAGAGACGGGTCTTCAGCGACTGAAACGGATAATAGATCGAAAGCGAAAAGAAGAAAAACCGGCTGTACAACCGTCTGCTGATACACAAGACCTTCACGGCGATGATAAGAACGAGGTGTCTGCAAGTACATTAGACATAAACGATGATAAAGAAGACGCGTCTTCATGTGCTCCAGATTTGCAAACGACGACACATCATTTACCTAGGAAAAAGACAGGTAACTGGACACATACGAATGTAATTTTTGTAAATATCATTACATATTAAGGAACATATTCAGTTCAGTATCAACCACGTCTGACTTGAAGGTCTTATCGCCATTTTAAAACAAGCTCACATTGATTGTTGGGAAAAGTGATAACTGAGTAGACATATTGATAGTAAAACTTCTTACTGACACGTGATAAGGATGTACTCTTAAAATAATAAAAATAAAAATAAAAAAATAAATATAAAAAATAAATATTATAAAAAAGTATTCTATGATGCGTTTTTGAAACAAAAAAAGTAAACGGTATAGAAAAAAACCATAACAGGGGATATATATTTATATATATATATCCACTGTTCGTATTGTGTGCTACGATCGATCAGAAATACCAATATTTAACACAATATCGGATTTTTGGCGTTTTTGTTTTGACCGTATGCAGCGCTAACTCATTAACTTTCCAAATGCGTTATCAGAAATGTATGAATATTCTAACAATTGAAAAAAAATATTATATTCTTCCAAATTATGGAAGTAAAATTTTTCAATATTATTAGCTCACCTGGCCTGGCCTGGCATGGTGCGGCGTCCGTCGTCCGTCCGGCGTCAATTTTTTACTTTAAACAACTTCTTCTCAGTAACGAAAAGGCCTAGGGTGATGATATTTGGCCAGAGGATGCTTGGATGAAGGGCTACCAAGTTTGTTCAAATAAATGACCTTCGTCAATTTTCAAGGTCACAGGGGTCAAATATGTTAAAATCTTTAAACAACTTCTTCTGAATAACCAAGAGGCCTAGGATGATGATATTTGGCCAGTAACATGCTTAAATTAGGGGCTTCCAAGTGTGTTCAAAATAAATGACCTTGATTTATATTCAAGGTCACAGGGGTCAAATATGTTAAAAACTTTTAAACAATTTCTTCTGAATAACCAAGAGGCCTAGAACAATGATATTTGACCAGTATCAAGCTTAGATGAAGGGCTACCAAGTTTGTTCAAACAAACGACCTTCATCCATTTTCAAGGTCACAGGGGTCAAATATGTTTAAAACCTTTAAACAACTTCTCCTGAATATCCAAGAGGCATAGGCTAATGATATTTGGGCAGTAACCTGCTGGGAAGAAGGGCTACAAAGTTTATTCAAATTAATTACCTTCATCTATTTTCAAGGTCACAGGGGTCAAATGATTTTAAAACCTTTAAACAACTTCTTCTCAATAACCAAAAGGCCTTGGATGAGGATATTTGGTCAGTAACATGCTGGGATGAAGGGCTTCCAAGTTTGTTCAAATGAATGACCTTTGCTCATATTCAAGGTCACAGGGATCAAATATGTTTAAATCTTTAAATGACCTGTTCTGAATATTCAAAAGGGTCAAGGTAATGATATTTAGCCAGAAGTATGCAGGGACGGAAGGCGATAAATTTTCAAAGTCACAGGTGTCATATGTTTAATAGATTCAAATGGATCAAGAGATATCTGCCTGTAGCTGTAAGTGTGAGATTAATACCAGGTGAGCGATTCAGGCCAATTGGACCTCTTGTTCAGATTCGCGTTTGCATTAAAACTGTTCAAAACTTGTTAAGATTATATGAAAACCTATTACAAGATATCAGAACGAGTATTAAACGTGATTTAAACATCAGAAGTGTACATCCTTAATAAACTTTATTTTGTGTTTTACTTGATGTAATGTCATTGAAATAATCGGAGAGTATTTACTATTTAGGTATCAAGCGGACACTGAAACGATTCTTCTCAAAGTTCAAATTCAGAGGGAAAAGAGGAGGTAAATGTCCGTGTTCATTCTTAGTGGTAAACTTAGCATATTGATACCAAGAAAAATACCAATGAGTAACCAGATCAAAGAACATGCTTTATAGTAATCCATTTTTTTGGTTAATTCAGAAATGTATTAACGTTATCAATAAATATGGCGTTCTCATTTTAATAAAATATAAGCCACATATTTGTACGCAAGTTTGATCAGTATAGTACGGTTAGGAATTTTGGAGAAAATAAATAGATATGATGGCTACAAATTTACATCAGCAACAACAACAGGAAATTTCTCTAGATCAAAGAACCGAAAATCCTTTTTCAGAAGTTCAACAGGCGGTAATACCTCAGAAACAAAGTAGCGAAAATTCTTCTTCTTCAGAAGTTCAACAGGAGGTTATACCTCAGAAACAAAGTAGCGAAAATCCTTCCTTTACCGAAAAAAATGTACTCAAGGAAATACCTCTCGAACAAAGGAGCGTTATAGAGGCGGTAATGCACACCAAGGCAGGTGGTGACGGTGAAGAGGACGTGAAGGGCTTCGTAACAATCTACGACTTTGGTGGGGAGAAGGTATTCTACAACACGCATCACTGTTTTATGTCAAGCAACATGGTCTTCGTCCTGGTGTTCGACGTGGCTATGTGTCTTGATCCGCGCAGACAGAAAGATGGTTACGGTACTGTTTTATTACCTAACTGCATGTTTCTGTTATACCTTCTGTATTGGGGTTTATATAGCACAACTAGTGAATGTGGTTATGTGACTTTTACATGTGAAAATATTTGTGTAGCACGACCAAATAGTGTTATATATGACGTTTCAATGCCTAGTACGGTATGTACTCTAGGTTTAGGCATTCACAACCTGTCGAAACTCGCACATCTTTTATCTATACAATACAATCATATTACTTATAATATTAACATACGATTTGTGACTATGACCATATCGGGAGTATTGGACTGTTGACCACTTCATCACCTTGTATCCATATTATTTGTGACTATGACCATATCGTGATTATCGGAATACTGCATCATCGATACCCTTTTAAATGGTGGTATAGTGGTAGGAGCTGCGGATATTTATAAGCTTAAACAATTTGTTGCCGTAGGTCGGCGGGAGTTCGAGGGGCAGATAAGGCAGAAGTCATATATTTTTCGTCCTTCGTCACTCGTGATTCTATTGTTATATTTAAGGGCAATTATGTATTCCCCTTTCGCCCCCTTTCCCGACAGGCCACACTCATCATTTGTACGATATCAAAACCCCGTGGGTCAGGACGTTATCAAAAGTTCTAACATTCATACTTTCCGGTTTAGTATGCTTGAGCCATCTTGAATGTGATTGAATTTGCAACTTATTAGTTATCGAAACGTCCTTTTTATAAACATTTTCTTCAGGTTGGTAATTATGGATTTTGAAAAGATTTATGAAGCACAACCAAAAAGTGTTTATATGTGACAATTCTATTACTAGTACGGTATGTATTTTGTCACCTACATCAGTCAAGTGAAGCGTATGTACACAAAGGTGTTAAAGATGTCCCGCCTTACTAACCAATCGAACTTTCGCCGACCTACGGCAACAAAACCACATAATCATTTTAAAAGGTATCGATGATGCAGTATTCCGATAATCACGATATGGTCATAGTGAGTCACAAATCATATGGATACAAGCTGTGTAGATTTCGACAGGTTGTTTATGTCTTTAACGTGCAGATCAACATACATTAGTGCATATTGTGATTATCGATTATTTATAAATTACATAGAAACACAACGAACGAAGAGATACCATTTTTTACTTGTTCCTCGTCCTGGTCTCGAACTCGTGACTGAGGGCATCAAATTGCATAGTCTAGAAATTGAAAAGATGTATACATGGGTAAGAGCTGAGCAAATACAATAACATATTAAACGCTAAACGTAATTCTCTCAATTAAGGGTATCCTTTCAACTGTTTTGTCTTGTTTTGATAGCTAAAGTACACATCTGATATGCCCCTTTTATAAACGTTGTGATTTTTTGTTTTTTGTTTTACAGAAAAAATCGAGTTTTGGCTGAGGTCTATCGCTACCTATGCTATTGAAAGAGCAGCACGTGGTAAAGGAACGCCTCCTATCATCCTCGTGGGATCTCATTTGGACCGTCTTTCTCAGAATGTAAGTATTTTAAGCACAAATAACACGTATTTGGATATTGCAAATACATTTTTTAACATTCTATGTCTTATATTGCGTGTTCGGTAAATTTTAAAAGGGTTACATATCTTTTTTATGATAAAGATCAAAATGAAGCTATTTTGGTGCGATGCTAGATCACAAATCTGTAATGTAAAGATATACTGTACAGTCACTAATATAATGTATATATTAGTTTAATCTGCTGTTGACTTTAGCTGTATAATGCTTGTCATTCTAACATATCTCTGTAAGTGTCACTCCGAAAAATGACAGGGATTGTCTGCAGCCAAGCCCTTTGGGACACGGATTCGAATTAAATGTACTGTTTCTAGTAAGACAAGGAAATGAACATATTTTTCGATCATATAACGGTGAATGCGTCATGCAACATAAAACGGTTACAGCTTTTTCAACCGCATGTCCAAGCCGGTCAAATATCCCTGTCACCAGAACTACTTCACTCGAGGTTACACCTAAACCGGTTTGCAATGTTCAAAACTATCTCAGACGAAGTCAAACTGATTAAAACCCATTTTAAGTTTAGGCACAGCCTTTTTTTAGCAAAAAGTGAATGTCGGTAAAATTTGTTGAAGCAATGTAAAGATTCCCAAGAGAACGTGTCAATGAATCAATGGCTTAAAATTAAATCTCCACATGAAACGTGTGCCTTTTTGGTTTTGTACGAAACCAGTTGGTTCGGAACGCGTGCATTTGGTTTGGAATAATTTCACATGTCGTCGAGTTGATGAATAAAATTCTGTTAACAAATTAAAAGTATGTTTAACAACTCGTCAGAATTGAACAATAATAAAATATTAAAAAGCGGACCTTGTTACACCAGTGTTAGGCCACCGGCTAATTTATGTTGAAAGCCATTGGCCACTTTCGTCCTTGCATCAATATTGAAATAAATCGAGACTGCATCCTGAGAAAAGATCTGGGCAGTTCAAAAATTAATGTTACTATTTCTATAACTGTCGCCGTATTTTATGAGCAATTCAATGTATTTTCTTTAACACAGACAGAAGAACAACAGCACTTGTTTGCCTCGGTGCTAGAAAAGCTGTACGAGAAACCTGAACTACGTGAAATTATGGAAACCCACGTCCAGGAAATGTTCCCCATTGCAGATCTGAATGATTCGACGAAAAATCAAGCAACGTACCAGCAGATGTGGGAAAAGATCATAGAGATTGCCCCACTCCAATCTCAGTGGATGAAGCCTGTACCTGCAAGATGGGTCGCCTTTGAACACGAGTTGGTGAGACTGAAGAATGATGGCAGGGTTATCCTGACATACGGTGAATTGTTGGAAATCAACAGGGAGTTAGTAGTGCCATTAGTAGAAGGTGACATAATCAAATTCCTATGGTAAGTATAAATCATCATCACACATTTCATCAGATATGTTAACATAATTTGGTACTTT
The DNA here is from genome assembly GCF_002113885.1 of Mizuhopecten yessoensis. Lineage (NCBI taxonomy): Eukaryota > Metazoa > Mollusca > Bivalvia > Pectinida > Pectinidae > Mizuhopecten > Mizuhopecten yessoensis. The sequence continues at coordinate 190,832 of NW_018405282.1, forward strand.
TTAAAAATATATACTATTTTTTTCAGGAAACTTAAGTTTTTTGGATCATTCTTGTGCTTTGATCTTCATAACAAGAGACCGTTCATCGTTCTGCAAGCACAGTGGATAATAGATGCATTCAAAGTCATCATCACCGACCCAAAGTTCTTTACTGAACTAACAATGAAGCAAGGACATGATTGGACAGCATATCAGAAGTCTGGTGTCTTACCAGTAGAATTTATCCGGCAACTTTGGGGACGATACGAGAAATGTCGATTCATCGAAGAGGAGGAAACTCTCTACATTACAATGGAAACTCTTGGTTTAATCTCAAAACCACTGTCTGTAGATGCAGAGGTGAATTACTTCATAGTACCTAGCATTCTTCAAACTGCAGATCCCGAGATCATTCGTCCAGTTCTTGATTATCCTGACACTGTCACAGCTGTCGCTCTTTGCCTCAAGTTCGACAACCCATTCATCCCACAGGCCGTGTGGGACAAGATGCTTGCCGCCTGTATCCACAGGTTTCAGCAACTTGAAGAGCCCGGTATGGATGGTTCGAAGTTTATTCAGTGCGGATTTGCCTGTCTGCAGGTGAAAAGTCTTTGGAAAATGATTATCGTATGTAAAGACAATGCCATGAAAATGGTCATGTTCACGAGAAGTACAGATCAGGAAGTATTGCTGCCTGGAACCGGAATCAGCCTTCGTAAAATTATGCAGGGTATTCTCATGCGAATTCTTCAGATGAATAATCAAAGTCATCTTGGGTACCAGTTCTACCTCCACAACGACTACCGATTCACTTCTAATGACAAAATGGTGACATTAAAAGATCTCCGTCAAAGGGATATTGTAGAATGTTACGGTTCGGATGGATATGGATGGATACAAAGAAAGGATATGTACTTCTGGTTTGAGGATGAAAATCAGAAGGTATGTACATTATTCATCAGCCTCATTAAGAGAAGATATAATTATGGGTTTTTTCTCACGAATACGAATTGAAGTCATGGTAACTTATTTTGTCCAGCTGGTGAAAATATATTATAAATATATCATCTGATAATCATATGTAATATCATCTGATAATCTACAGGTTTTATACGCTTTATGTACAATTTACCTTTATATGTTTCATAGTTCTATATACTGAGTTCTCCAGTCAGACATTTCCAAGATATCTTTTAACATCCTTTCTGTTACAGAGGCAGCAGACTGATCAGCGCTATACCGGTAAGATGTTAACGCACGTCGGCGGCCATGGAAGTGGGTTTGCGTGTCTATATTAACTTCTTCCTATCTCATTATTACAGTCGAGATCAGCCGCGTGGGTACAGGGTGGGCGTGTCTACATCAAATTCTTCCTTTATCAATATTACAGTCTAGAGCAGCCGCGTGGGTGCGCTAGCGTGTCTACGTTGACTTCTTCCTTTCTCAATATTACAGTCTAGGGCAGCCACCTGGGTGGGCTTGGTTTAGTTTAGTATTGTTTAACGTCCCTTAACAGCTATGGTCATTTAAAGACGACCTCCCCTGTGTGCAAAACGCATGCGCGTAGTGAATGCGTGTGTGTTTTGGGAGGATGCAATATGTTCGTGTTTGTCTCCTTGTGATAGCACGGAACTGATGCCGACTTGATAGTGCTACCTCACTGAAACATACTGCCAAAGACACCCAGCAGGACACCCCACCCAGTTACGTTATGCTGACAACGGGCGAACCACTTGTCCCACTCTTAAATTGCTAGGCGTTAAGCAGGAGTAAAAACTACCATTTTTACAGACTCTGGTATGTCTCGGACAGGGGACAGAACCCAAAGCCTTTTTCACAGGGGCGAACGCTCAACTAAAGGCCAAACGTGAGGCATTATCAAGAGAGACATTAGGAAGAAGAAAGTTGTTAAGAAAGAAGAGAAAAAGATAAGATCTCAAATTTAGTCGCCTCTTACGATCATGCAATGGGGGGGGGGGGGGGGGGGCAGCAGGTACAATTCTGGGCGGGCGTGTCAACGTTAACTTCTTTCTTTCTCATTATTACAGTCTAGGGCAGCCGTGTGAGTGGGTCACACATGTTTTATCGTTGGGGCCTGGGTATTCATTATGGTTTATTCCTTCTTAGTTTTATGCCGGTCATTGTTTTGTTGTTCTGTTGCAGACGAAACAAAAGATTTACCGGATAGAAATTTGTCGCCCAAAGAGATTGGCAGATTGTCTAGATACATCCGCAGTTCATACCTGACTTTTTTTGTCGACCTGAACTGTCCTGTAGAGACAGTGGAACAGGAGATAGAAGAGCATCGCCACCTCGCCTTTAGATCCCGCATTACGAAGGTCTTCTTGCATCTCCTCAAAATGAAGGTGGATGTTGGTTTCGGGGCAATAGCTGACGCAATGTCAAAACACGGAATGGATTCTGCGAAACTGATGAACACTCTTGACGCTGAGCGCAGTGTAAACAGCGGTAAAAAATACGTCTATTTGCATTAGTTTGTTTCTGCTTTTATTTATTTTTGTTTTTATTTTACGTCGGTGTTTTTATCTATTTCTGTATAAAACAAGCATATTTTTTTCAATCTTTCATCAACATATTGAAAGAAAAATAGAAATGTATACATAAAAACAGAAAGCGAAACGAAAGACAAAAAGACTGTGTTGTAGCTAAATATGAAAGTATTGGTATGGAGGAATTGGATTCTGAGATACACAACGTTTCTGGTTTTCCTCAGCGACGTCTTATTCCCGAGGTTAAGACTCGGTAAACCTTAAACTTAAGCTATCCCTAAAATAAATACTGTTAAATAATATAAACATTACCAGAATAATCACAAGTGATATTTATGGCATCACTATATTATTTGTTTCAAGACGAGACGTTGCCAGATAGCTTGCAGCAACAGTGCCTGTCTATGGAGGATGCTTCCAACATTGCTGACTATGTCGACATTAAGACATATTTTAACTTGTTCCTGGAGCTCGGTTTCTCACCAGCAAATGTAGATGACTTTGACGACCAATACAGACACGTGAAAACTCGCGTGAAGGTCACTGCCATGCTGGAAGCGTTCATAACAGAGACCGATCCCTGCCCAACAGTCAACACAATACTCCTGGCGATGCAGGAATGCGACATGGACACCAAATCCCTTATCGCAGCATTAAAAGAAACCTAGGTACTGAACATTTATAACTAACTTGACTATTTATAAAAAGATACTAAATGTTCAAATTGTCTAGTAACATTTGAAAATTTGAGATGCTTCAAATTGTTACTATACAGAAATGCTTTCTCCTTTCAGATCGACGCTACATAATTATATAATTACAAGATATGAAATAATAAACTGATATAAAAGATGATTTCGGAACACTTAAACATCTTTAATCAAGATAACGAAAACAAGGCCAACATTATTTTCAAACTAACATACACTGTATACATGAACACTTCATAGAAATTTTCTTTCCGTTTTATTTATTGTAGATACAGGAAGTTATAGTGAGGTTTGGTGACAGTTATTCACTCAACGTGGTTTTGGAGATGACGAACCAAATGAACCCAGGAGGGAGGGTATGGCTTAACTAGGACGATTGTATTATAGTAAATGTTTCCGGTAAAATGAGTTTTCCCAAAATCAGAAGAACTATATGCTGTACAGTAACAGATTATAACGTGTAATGCAGATTCAAATATCATGTTGTTGACTCAAGAAATACAAATACCGGTTACATAAACACTGTCTACGTGTGACACAAATTATGATATTATAAATGGTCAACACTGTGTCATTGTTTGGTAAATAAGACATATCATGTGTAATTTGTTAAACTAATATCCTTTGATATTTCATATACTTCATGGGAGAATAGTTAGTCGATACACACATATATTAAACTGTTTTATAAACAACATAGATATCCCGTCCTATGTGTATGAACTATCTTTTGTACATTTCAAGATGTATTTTAATCCTTAAAGAAATACGTCTATTTGTAATTATTGACAGTTTGGTTATTTTATGTAAAAATACCTCTTTAACATAACATATATATTTGAAAAAAGGAATATCTTTATTGTTTTTACGACATTTTCATTTGATGAAGCTATATATTAGTTACATTTAGAAACATCGACATTTTTTTTAGAAATATCCTTATTTCTATTTGGTATTTCTCTATTTCTGTTTAATATGTTTCCTTCTTTATGTGTTTCATTTTTTCCCATTTAGATATATATCCAAGAATTTGGTGACCTCATTTGGTTATTCAATGTTCAGTTGGTTTATCATACTATGCAAGAGCAAACAACAACGTGAGACATTATCCACACGTACATGTTAAATTTTGTGTCTGAATGTAAATACAGGTTATGTACGTAGGATGTTTACTTTTATTTGATATACAGGATAATGCATTATTTTTATTAAAGATATACGTTTTGGACTGTGTCTAAAGGTATAGGTGCATGATCCTGGACCATTATTTTTACTTCAGATCGTTGTAATCAATCCGTTTCCTGGTTTGAACAAAGGAATGCAACTCGTCTTGTTAGTGAACTGTTTGATTACGATGATGGGCCGTGATAATGTATATCAATTCATTTCCTCGATTTTTTATTTCGCAATATGCTTAAAGAATGCCATCTTAATATTGACTATCAATACTAATAGTAATATCCAATACAAATAAAATAATTCGCGAATAAATGTGAAAATAAATCTTTCGCAAAACCAAAGGAATTACATCATTCATACACTTTTTCCAAAATCATCTCGCAAAATGGGTTAGCAAAATTGTAACGCTATCAAGTTTGATTCACTGCCAGAATACTATAAGTTATGTTTGTTATTGAATAGGTGCATTTTCTGTAGAGACGTAACAATTAAGCTATTTTTACGATTTTTACGATTTTTCTTTATTATTCTTTTTTTAGCTCTGTGATGTTTAGGGTACTTGGTTTCGTATTTTTTGCTATAGTTATTTGGATGTTTATAGCCGTTCTTATCTGTTGGTATCTGGTCTATACATCACAAGAATGATATGTTTATATATGTTAATTGAAGCTGATTATCATGTCTATAGCGTTTAATATATTATTTTGTGGCAATTTGTTTGTTTATAATCGATTGAAACAAACGCATCTCTGGACACCTGCGATATAGGATACTCTTGGCCACCAAAAACGGTCGAAACAAATATCTTGGACTACACACTTGATTTTGGAAATGAACTCCTGTGTGTAGTCGAAACATTCCATATTTATAATTTGAAAATTTAAATACCGTGGACGAAATGTCTAAACTGTTCCTTATGTTTTAGCTCGCCTGGCCCAAAGGGTGGCGTGGTGCGGCGTCTGTCGTCCGTCCGTCGTCCGGCGTCAATATTTTACTTTAAACAAATTCTTCTCAATAACCAAAAGGCCAAGGGTATTGATATTTGGTCAGAAACAAACTGGGATAAAGGGCTACCAAGCTTGTTGAAATAAATGACCTTGACATATATTCAAGGTATGTTTTGGTCAAATGTATATATACATTTAACGAACATAATCTCAATAGTGTAAGAGTAATACAAGGTGAGCGATGCAGGCCCATTTGGCCCCTTGTATTCGTGGTCACAGGGGTCAATTGTCTAAAAATATCATTGAAACAACTGTTTTTCTAAATAACCAAAAGGACCAGGAAGGTGATATTTGGTCAGTAGCATGCTGGGATGAAGGGCTACCAAGTTTGTTCAAATAAATGACCTTCACCCATATTCATGATCACAGGGGTCAAATATGTTAAAAACTTCAAACGACTTCTTCTGAATAACCAAAAGTCCCAGGGTGATGATATTTTGTCAGAAGCATGCTGGGATGAAGGGCTACCAGATTTGTTCAAATGAATGACCTTCGCTCATATTCAAGGTCACAGGGGTCAATTGTCTAACAAAACTTCAAACAACTTCTTCTGAATAGCAAAATGGCTCATGGTGATGATATCTGGGCAGTTGCATGCTAGAATAAAGGGCTACCATTAAGTTTGTAAAATAAAAGACTGACTTATATTCAAGGTCACAGGGGTATTTTAACATGTTCTTTTGAATGTCTTATAGTCATAAATACTTGTACATTTCCTGTAGCTTTAGTTTAGATCACTTTTCAGGTTACAAGTGTGGGATTAGTACCAGGTGAGCGATGCAGGCCTATTGGGCCTCTTATATTGAAATGCATTGGCATGTTTGCCAGAACATGTTTTAATTGTGGAAAATCTATTATTGTAACACGACCCTTAACTATTTAGTTGCTTCTTAATACACCACTGATTTCAAAAGTTTTCTGATATAAAAGAATGTGTGTGTCATGTTAATTAGGTCTGCTATATTTTTATAGCTGTCCAGTTTAAATTGATTGTAATGAACAGTCCGGGTAAATGAGTCTGTGACGTATTATTTAACTATAGTCTGAAGTAGCGAGGTTCGACTCTGTTTATCACAACAGTTGCTATTCACGAAAACTAAGGTATTAGCGGCACTGAAACACAATACCAGAATAGAAAAAACACGTCACCGGTCATATTTCAGTTTATCAAGGACATACACTTTAATGGTAATATTGTATACTTTCTGTGTGATGCTAAAATCAAATACCAGATCAAAGTTCAAGATACTGTTAAGTTTGTGTAAAAGTTCTGCACGGGACATACTTACCAGATGAACCTGTTGTTTCTGTAACGTGTTACTTATCAAGTGAAAATGCATTTAAAACAAAATGTCTCGCTTGGCTAAGAGGCATGTACTTATATCTGTGTATGATAATGATAATTTATCCCTTGTATGATAGATGCATCAAATCTTCATAAATGTGATTTTTTAGCTTTATTATCTGTAAAACTGTAAAGTGTTGGTAAAAAGTGTTTTTTATGAATGTTTGTATGTTATGTGAGTACCCTTAAGGATCCCTGCACCACTGTCAACATATTTAACTAGGAATTGAAAAGGTTTTGTGATACCTGCGTAATCGAATCAATCCCATAAAGATGCCTACATTGTGTAAAACATTGAAAGAAACAAAACAAAATATAAATAAAAAAAAAAGTTTTAGGAGTACCATAAAATGGGGAATTACCAAAATTGGAACCTCCTGATCAGCGATAGAATCCTGGCTAATCCCCTACAGTTATATCAACCATGAAATTAACAGGAGGCTACTGTATATATGAAAACCTAATATAGTCCTCAGTAGGACAAGGATCCTTAATGTTTATTGTGAATGAAAATGAGAATTACCTATGAATTACCTATGACACGAACCCAACATCGCGATGATGTTGTTATACTCTAGATGTAATTGGAGTGAGGTGTGAAACTGAACAGTTTCCCGAGTGATGAGAATGTCACCTCAGTTATTGTATCGTTTTGGTGTGTTATTGAAGAGTAATATAATATCCATGTACAAACTGGAAAAAAATAAAGCGAAAAACATATTTCTGTTTGTCTGGTTAATGTTTGCTGTTTTAGTTACTGCTGTGTTTATAAAAGTGTGATTCCACTTTAGCGCCTTTGCCTTTAATGTTCCTAGTTTATCTATGACTGCAATCAAATATTGCAAATGAAAGCTTCGACAAAACAACCGAAATATGTAATTTGAAATTAAAAAATCTATTACGTCGTCAACACATTATCATATATAACGACATTTGTCTTAGTTTACATGGATTTGGGAAAGATTTTCATTAAAGATATGTCAATGAAGCAGAGGACGCATGTTCCTCCGGAGCACGTGGTTGTGTTGGCCTATTTACTATGAAAACATTCATTGTAATAGCAGAACGTTAATATAACAGCCTCCGAGCCCCCACAACATGTTGATTGCTCGCTGTTTTCAGGAAGTCTTTGACACCCTCTCTCTAAAATCTGTTTAGTGGCAACATGGCGACCAAGGTGTTAAAATAAGACACGATATGCTGATATACAATCCGATATCTTTCTACACATTTTCTTCAGGTTGGTAAGTGTGGATTATGAACAGTTTCTTGTTACACAATCAATAATTGTTTCTATGTGACGTTTCGATGACTAGTACGGTATGTTTATCTGTCACCTTCATCAGACAAATGACCATTGAAGATATCTACATAACTGATATCTTCATATATAACAACTATTGTACATACGCTTACAGCATAGCCGAATCGACATCGATTCGAAGACAACTCGTACAAATTGTACACTTTTGTTTACATACGCTTCACTAGTCATTTGTCTAATGAAGGTGACAGATATAGAGTACTATTAGTCGTCAAAACGTCACACAGAAACAAATATTGGTTGTGTAACAAGAAACTTTTCATAATCCGATATCTTATTATCTTTGATAACTTCGATATAAAGACACAGCAGATATGAATAAAAACATCTGTCAGCTCCGGCGTGTGCTATCAGCGATAGCTTTTACTAAGTATTCTTGAAGATGCCAATGCATTCAAGGGTTATGTCAGTAGCAGTTCTGATTAAGACTATCATCTAGGTTCAGTAATCATGATATCTTAACTGAAGAATAAAGACAATTATTACTGGATCAAGTGCATCCTATATAATTAATGTATCCATACTCTATAATTATATTTTAAATCACCAGACCATTTTCAAGGTCACAGGGGTCAATTGTCTTAAAAACTTTAAACAACTTCTTTTGAATAACAAAGAGGCATAGGGTTACGATATTTGGCCAGTAGCATACTGTGATTAAGGGCTACCAAGTTTGTTCAAATGAATCACCTTTGTCCATTTCCAAGGTCACAGGGGTCAGTTGTCTTAACAAATCTTTAAACAACTTCTTCTGAATAACTAGGAAGCCTTAGATAATGATATTTGGCCAGTAACATGCCAGGATGAAGGGCTATCAAGTTTGTTCAAATGCATGACCATTACTTATTTTCAAGGTCACAGTGGTCAAATATGTTTAAAATCTTTAAACAACTTCTGAATAACCCAAAGTCTTAGGATGATGATATTTGGCCAGTAGCATGCTGGGATAAAGGGCAACCAAGTTTATTCAAATGGATGATCTTTACTTATATTCTAGGTCACTGGGGTCGTATATGTTTAAAACTTTTATACAACTTCTTCTGAATAACCAAGAGGCCTATGATAATGATATTTGGCCAATAGCATGCTGGGATAAAGGGCTATCAAGTATGTTCTAATGAATGACCTTTACATATATTCAAGGTCACAGGGGTCATATATGTTTAAAACCTTTAAACGACTTTTTCTAAATTAGCCAAAGGCCAAGGGTGATGATATTTGGTCATTAACAGGCTGGGATGAAGGGCTACCAATTTTGTCAAAATGAATGACCTTCGCCCATATTCAAGGTCACAGTGGTCAATATATGTTTAAATCTTTAAATGACTTGTTCTGTATAACCAATAGGTCCATGGTTATGATATTTTGTCAAAAACATGCTGGGTTGAAAGACTTTAAACTCTGTTCAACCTAATGTCCTTGTTCGACATTCAAGGTCACACGCGTCATATGTTTAAATCTTTTAATAGGTTCTTATGATACTGTGGAATACATGTGCAGAGACTGTAACCTCTTTTTATGGACTCTTATAAGTTATATATATTGATGTAGGGTGAACTATCTGTAAGGTGTAAACTGGTGGTCTATGTATTGTTAGGAGTGAGTGAAAGATTGTTGAACAGGGTGATTGTGTAGTATGTGTTTTTGTTTGGTATATTGAATGGTTTGCTTGGTTGTAAATAAATGTATACATATTGGTTATAAGTTGGTTATGCTGGTTTAAATAAATTTTGGCCTAATATACCACACTTCGTGACATAAGTCAGAACTCAATAATTCATACAGTCGTATGTCCCGCCATACTCCTCACGCTGTAAAGATCTGTAACCGTCAACCTGTACAACCCCGTCCTGTAATCGTCAACCTGTACAACCCCGTCCTGTAATCGTCACACTGTATAGTCCCGTCTTGTAATCGTTACTCTGTATAGCTCTGTCCTGTAATAGTTACACTGTATAGTCCCCTCCCATAATTGTCACACTGTATAGTCCCGTCATGTAATCGTCCCACTGTACATCCCCGTCCTACAATCGTCACCGTGTACAGTCCTGTCCTGTTATCATCACAATATTTAGTCCTGTCCTGTAATCGTCACACTGGATAGTCCAGTCATGTAATCGTCGCAGTGTTCAGTCCCGTCCTGTAATTGTCACACTGGATAATCTCGTCCTGTAATCGTTACACTGTACAGTCCCGTCCTGTTATCGTCATATTTGATAGTCCAGTCATGTAAACGTCACAATGTACAGTCTCGTCCTATAATCGTCACAATGTACAGTCCCGTCCTGTAATCGTCACAATGGACAGTCCAGTCCTATAATCGACACAATGTACAGTCCCATCCTATAATTGTCACACTGTACAGTACCGTCATGTTATCGTTCTATAATCGTCACAATGTAGAGTCTAGTCCTATAATCGTCACAATGTACAGTCCCGTCCTATAATCGACACAATGTACAGTCCCATCCTATAATTGTCACACTGTACAGTACCGTCATGTAATCGTTCAAATATACATCCTAAACAACATGAAACAGTACACATAAGGATTGAACGGCTTTTTTTAATTTTCATGCCGGTATGAACGCAAATCGGTTACATCCATATTGCGGGCTTTATGTTTAACATGGATGTAACCGATTGCGTTCATACCAGCATGAAAATAAAAAAAAACACGCCGTTCAATCCATATATTGACATTTTTACTATAGAACAATTGTTTAATTTTGTTTATTTGTTCTTAAATAATAAATGTATCAACTGCGTTTTGTATATGCGTCGTCTTTTAAACGATATTGGCGGAACAGCCCTATTTTAAAAAATGTTGCCAATAATTAACCGTAGTCATTTGGCAGGTGCATTCTCCATGTTATCCGAAGCGACAAGACTCTCATTGATCAAGATTAATCCATGACGTTATAAGTAAACCAAGTGTTACGTCACGGGAGTTTTTGCTTTCATATTCAAATGAAATGCATTCCCGCTGGCAATGTTCATATAGTGGGTTGCAGCGCAAATGTTAATATAACTTTATATACCGATTTCCAGTCTTTTTGCAAATGGAGAAATGAGTGCCACTTTTCTCATGAATATTAATGAGGGGCTGAGCATGTTGGATCACGTGATCGTCAAAGTTTTTCCGCGCCACCATGGCAACCAACAGAAAAATAATTGTCCCAGACTCATTTTAGTTACGATTTAAGCGTATTTTAAGACAACTCTGTAGAATAAAACGAACCAATTGATCATATTGAACGAGATTTATTAAAGATAATGGGAACGGAAATTGCATAACTTCTTAATATAAGAAAAAATACAGAATATATAGCCAGACAGCTGTCATTCTCGCACATTCAATGCTACCGATAAAGGAACATAAACAATGTTCATTTTGTACTTGTTACGTCTACACTATATAAGAATCTTATTTTATTTATTGTGAGAAAACATTTAAGGTGTTAGTTGTGAAACATTAACCTACAAAATCCGTGTGGTTACCGAAAAATTGGTGTTTTAAAATTAGAAATTTGCGAAAGTTCAAGGGCGCTCGAAGGGGTAATGTGAATCAATTATTAACTGCACGATTGGTTTTAAACTAAAATTCCGACAAGTGATTATATAGCCTAGACGATTCCCATAACTGCACGATAAGTTGTAATCAAACTTGTATACAAAATCAAAAGGTATGATAACCTAAAAAAGTTGCATACATGGAATAAAACAAGACCAAATATATACATTGCAGTAGTACAGTTAGTATACGTGATACAAAGATTCTAAAACAATAAGGACAGAATAATCACGGGCTGACGGATGTTACTTAATTATACTAATAACTATGTATATTTATATGAAACAGATGATGGTTGCAAGACGTGAACCACACTGTTCCGGAGAGAAGGATCAAATGTAGGTCTCAGATGATTATTTCGGAGGCTAGGCTGGAATACCAGCTCTTTTTCAAATGTTGAATTTTATATAATATAGTTGGTTGGAACGACTGATAAATTAACATATTCCATTCAACAATAAGGCAGACGGATTGACTTATCAATTAAAAAATATAACAACAACATCGATTAGCTTCAAGTACATGTATCATTATGCTTTAATTTCAAAGTTTCGTCTTGAAAATCCGTTTTTGCTTCTTTTTTGACATATAAAATGTATGAGGTGATCGAGCACGTACGTTCATATGTGATACCAACTTAGTATAACAGATTGTCTACACATTTATTTAACAACGTTGTCTGAAACAGGGACAAACTTTATGTCACGTTATGTTCTTAAAAAAACAACACTAAAAAGAAATATTATATAATTTACATAAAACATGTTAGATCCGTTAGAATTTGTAAGCTATTTTTTCGAATCATGTGGCCATTCGCGTACAATAGCATTCTTGTAATTCTATCCACAGTAATATATATCGAATTCAATTTATCTGAAAGGATTGAATAAGTTAATATTTTTAAAGAATCATCATTTCGGTGCCTCTTTCAAGTAAATAGAGTGTCACCAAAACATGGAGACTCCTTTCACTTTTACATAATCCCCTATAATGCCCCTTTGATTTTATGTCAAATTTAAGAAAATCCACTTTTCAAATGCTCCAGTAACCTCGGATATTGCAAATATTCTTAACACAACTCCTAAACTGTGTTTATCTAAACCGGAAGTTATCGAGCGAATCTCGGCAACTTATCTAGGTCATGGAGACAGCATTGAAAAATTCGATCGAAAGTGCAGAAAATGACTATTTGGTCGTTTTCCAGTATTCGATTGCATAGAACGTATAGGCGCCCTCGCTTCAAAAGTTCATCTACTCCAGGAACCTCGAGTTTTTAATAGATCGCGCTAATTAACTTTTAACCCATATTTAGACGGTGTGTAGGGAAATTTGACACCCCGGCAAATATTATCCGGATTACTTTCCAGTCTATAAACGCAAAAACTTAAAGCCCATAGTGTTATCCCAATGGGCCAAATGGTCGCCATTTTATCCAAGATGGCGGATTATGCAAATAAGCAAGTCATTTATCCATGTGGGGATTTTCAAAAAACGCTGTCGACTGTAACGGCACGATTTCTCATTCCGACACGATTTCTCAACCGTGTGATAAATCGTGCTAAAATTACTGCGTTCGCGACAAGATTTCCTACCCCTGCACGATTTCTCCCCCGGGTGAGAAACTGTGCAATACATAGGGGCATAGGGGCGACACGTTTCCTCACCCAGCTCTATATCTCAATCGGGGTATTGTCTGATGTTTTTCATGCGGGGTGTTTGATCTTTTCGAATAAAATTTATTTTACAACAACAAAAAAAATGTTTCTCTACTTCTTAAAATCATCTTTTCTCAGTTAAAAAACTCCAGGCCATATATCAGTTAATTGGGAAGAATTGTTTGCTATAGGAATTATAAGAGCATCAAAAGTTGAGCGATAACTCCTTACTGATTACACACGCTTTCCGTGAGGTACAAAAAAAACACGATGAATTTTCACTTTACCTCGTTTTGTTGACGTCCTCTTGCACGTATGGCATTAACAACATACGAAGTATCTGGGTGTACACCAATTTAATGCAGAACTATTGCACATAGCATTTCGCCTAAGTGAAGTCTTATTGTGACTTGGGCATTGGTAGGAAACACCTTTAATTTTGTTTCTATTAAGAATGTTAACTTCACTACTTTGTTATAAATAGGCATATTTTCAATTTGCCAGAGAAAGGAAATTAATCAAATAAAAATAATTAGGAATAAAGAGTGACTTGTTATAGCACATTCACAAAAAACTTGTTCTCGGAATCAACAACCAGTTAATTTAATTAAAGTATATTAAATGTGTTTCCATCAATAGATGTGAAACCAGACGACGGATAAACTCTGAGAATGTCCTGCAGGTACATATGTGGTAGGGCATAAGAATTGTACCTGCTGCCCCCAATTGCATGATCGTAAGAGGCGACTAAATTTGGGACCTTATCGTTTCTCTTCTTTCTAAATAACTTCCTAATGTCTCCCTTGACAATGGCTCACTTTTGGCCTTTAGGTGAGCGTTCGCCCATGTGAGGAAGGCTTTGGATTCTGTCCCCTGGCCGAGACATACCAGAGTCTGTAAAAATGGTAGTTTCTACTTCTGCTTAACGCTCAGCAAATTAGGATTGGACGACTGGTTCGCCCGTTGGCAGTATAATGTGACCGGGTGCGGCGTCCTGCTGGGTGTCTTCGGCAGTATGTTACAGTGAGGTAGCACTATAATGTCGGCATCAGTTCCGTGCTATCACAAGGAGACAAACACGAACATATCGCAGCCTCCCCAAATACACACGCATACACTACATGCATGCATCTTGCCCAACAGGCCGTCCTTAAATGACCTTAGCTGTTAATAGGATGTTAAACAAAACAAAACAAATCCAAAATATGTGGTATATAGGTTAATACTAATCCGAAATAAGCATGGAAAATCTACTTATCAACGTGGAATGGGGAATATAAGCTATTGATTAGATGGGAAAACCGAATGGATACGAATACAAAGTCGAATTTTATTTAAATTCTTTTTAAATTAAGGTACTGGTAAAAATAAAGACTTTCTGGCATTCATTCGACAGTTTACATATGCTGCTTGTTTCACTCCCTTGTTCTCTTTTTCTGACGTCATCTCTCACTGTTGGAATGGAGCGAGCTTCTTTAAACTTGCCTAAGTGTACATGTAATAGATGAGTTAACATGACACACACCTGGAACGCACAAAACAAAACAATGCACGTGCGCACCTTCTTAACCACATTCAAACGCAATCCAGTTCACCTAAATTGTGAGAGAATTAACACTTCTTAAATTTAGCAATACATGTTTTTTTATTTATTATTTATATATATACTAGCGGAAAAAATAAACTGTGCATGCGGAGAATTGTTATAGAACATGTATTACCAACTGTATATACATGAAAATTCACACACATGACCGAGTATGACACATACACACTATCCGTGTGTCATTGACAGTTTTTTCCGTGCAGTTTGCTCTCTATAGGCGTTGACCAGTTTGCACGTTTTTCTCGTCCAGCCACCCAATTCGATAATGAAAGTTTATTTTTCAACTGTTGGGTCACTCTGTTGAGAGCAGTAAACAGTAAAAACAGTGTTATAACGTTTTAATTTGTGATTAATGCTATGCCGAGGCTCAATGAAAATGACCGCCTCCGGATTATTGGTATGCTTCAAGCTGGTATGGACCAAGCCGTTGTCTCTACACGTTTTCATGTCCAATCTCAAAACCCAATCCGGGATTTGTGGAGACGACATCAACAGTTTGGCCACGTCGGCGATCGACCTCGTGCGGGACGTTCACGTGCGACGTCACGTCAACAGGACTACCATATTCGGCTTGTCCATTTGAGAAAACGCTTCCAAACGGCAAGTTTGACTGCACGGACAATCCCTGTGTTGCTACCAATAAGCCCGAGAACTGTACGAAACCGATTGTGTGGACGAGCTATTCGTCTGCGACGTCCTGCAATCCGCCCAGTTCTTCTGCCACGTCATCGTGTAGCACGTCTGGACTGGTGCAGAAGACATCTGCGATTTACTCGATGGGATTGGGCAGGCATTTTGTTGACGGATGAGTCGCGAGTCCACCTGGATAGTAGTGACGGCCGTTCCAGAGTGTATCGTCGCGTTGGAGAACGTTTCCGTGACGCGTGTGTGGTACAACGACGTTCTTTCGGCGTAGACAGCGTTTTGATATGGGGCGGCATCACAGCCAACGGGAGAACACCTCTGGTGGTTGTTAACGGGAATTTGAACGCGCTATGTTACCGTGACGAGATCCACCGGACCCACGTCGTTCCATTCGTGCAAGGGCAGCAACGTCATATTACGCTACAGCAGGACAACGCCAGGCCACACACAGCTCGTGTCGCTATGGAATTTCTGGCCCAGCAGAACGTTGACGTGTTGCCCTGGCCTGCTGCATCCCCCGAACTGTCGCCAATTGAACACGTCTGGGATGAAATGAAGCGCAGATTACGGGCATTACCTAATCAACCGGTGACGTTGGCTGATTTGGCTGCAGCGTTGGTACAGATCTGGAATGCCATCCCATAAGCATTCTTGAACCGTCTGATAGGCTCCATGCGTCGACGTTGCCAGGCTTGCATTTAGGCAAACGGTGGACATACGAGGTATTAACTTTGTGAACTCAGAATTGGCCCCTGCTGTGTTTACGTCACTCCTGAGCGGAACCTATTGATTCCATAACGTGGAAAATGAAATGCAACTGTAAATAAATAACAAATAAATTGTCCCTGAAAATCTTGTTGTTCTACGTCATACACATTTATTTTTTATAACCCATGCATGCACAGTTTCTTTTTTCCGCTAGTATATTTTCGAATCAGAAGAACTGATTTTGTTTGAATTCCACTGGAGATATTCGACATTTATACATGCACACAATATCGTTAAAGAAACAGTTCTTTTAAGTGTTTTTTGTTTTGTTTGAATAATTTCCAAATAAGCTTAAAAGTCTGAAACTGTTAACCGCATAACCCAATAATTGTTTGCACATTACATTTGGAAAAGGGTAAATTATGAACTTTTCAGGCGTGATTCGCATTATATTCAAAACGTTTGTACATTTAAAGTAAATACTAAGGTAAATGAAATTGATCTAAAGTTGGTATATCATAACATATACGTGACATCCTTCTCCAATTTATATTAGTATGTTAATGTAGCGGGATCTGCGATTTTTGTTACTGTGCGTCAACATCTGACGTTACGTCATTTTGAGTGAAAACAAATATATAGTATCTTACATGAGTTTCCATTTCATTTGAGGTTTATGAGAACGAGTATAAGAATTTTATAATTTAGCGAGCCACTGGCGAGCTAAACTGAAAATTCGTGACGAGTTTCATAAATTTCATATGAAATGATAACGAGTGTAAGATCCTTTTTATCACATAATCAAGATTTGTGGCATTTATTCTTGTTAAACGACAATTTTTATGCAACCTTGAAATGTAAAAAGCCGCCGTTTTGACTCCAGTGCGTAAGTCTGTGACGTCATGTACTTGTCCTGGGCGTGACGTCACAATTGAAACTTACAACCAATCACAGGACTGATAGGTTATACCACATGGGTTAATAAGCAAAAAGATATGGAATGGGTATATTCACTGGATAACACAGTACATTATGTGATAAAAGAAAATATTTTCGGGGGGGGGGGGGGGGGGAGGGGGGATTTCAATTTAAAATAAAATAAAAAAGAAACAAAAACAAAATAGGGAAACAAGGAGTTCATGAGGTTGCAATAAAGGTTCTGACGTCATACTTTTATCCCATAATGACGTCAACACCGAAGTTGAAATCTGATCGGCCTTGGCGGCACTCAAAGGCATATGACGGTTAAGTAATGCGGCAGGCAAAGGGTAAATAATTTCTGAAACTAATTTCATACATAGCCGAACGTTCATGAATACCTTTTGAAACAATACAAATTATAATTTGAAGCTGTGTCCCGACTACAAATAAATATATATATATATAATGATTAACAATGATTCGAACCGATGTTGTTATATAAGTGCACTACTTTGTCATATGCACTATACTTTTATTAACACCGAAATTTAGATGTAGTTACCTATTTTTTTAGCTCACCTGGCCCGAAGGGCCAAGTGAGTTTGTGCCGTGGTGCGGCGTCCGTCGTCCGTCCATCCGTCCGTCGTCAATATTTTACAATATAAATCAGTTGTAATCTCATTTGAATATAGTTGAACTAAAACATCTAAGAAAGGCAAAGACGTCTCACTTCACTCCATCGTATACGAAATAGAAGGATGTATAGAATTCAACAGGTTTTAAAATTCATTTAAATCCTTATCAGGAGGCCATATAACAAAACAAGCGTCAAGGAACATTAAAAGTATTTCTGATACCTTTCTCCAAACTTTGTTTCAATCTTATAATAAAGTGTTTCCTCGACGTATCCTAAAACTAAGGTTGCATATGTAGGGGCAACTTTAGTACCCATCGCTGTACCCTTAATCTGTTGAAAATATTATTGGTTGAAATAAAAGGAATTACGATTGAGAACAATATATAGAGCTTTAAGTATAAATTTATTACTAAAGCGAGAATTAACTTTTTCTCGTTTTTTTGTTCAACCAGTATTCAACAGCTTAAATACCAAGATCATGTGGTATATTGCAGCAGTTCAATACTTATATTTACCATTTTTGGAATCTGTTCATCTCATAGAAAACTCAATTACATTTACTATTATTCAACATTTAGTAAAAATAATGTATGTATCGTGTTTGCTTGTGCAATGAATAGAACAGCCATCGCCCAGGGAGGGTCAGTGGTATCCAACGTAACAATTATGACGTCATAGTAATGATGACGTCAACAATCGGACCATGGCATTCATAGCCTATATGAATGCCAACTGAATTTGGTAGGGTTATATATATATATATATATAGTGGCAATGCCATATGATGTTAAATAGTGGTGTATAAACTAACAACATTAAAGAAAACAAGTTTAGAATTGTGTGGGACCTGTTTAAATGCACTTGCGCATAAAGGTTTAAGAATGAGATATATACACGATGACTCAAACGTTGCGTTACACTATTAGGACCGCCTACTATGGGTCTAAACTTCAAATCCGTATGATTTTGATTTTTCAACTTCAATATATGTACAGTTTTTTTCTTCTATAGCTTTAGTTATGATAGAGCTTTTGTGGATTTCAGGCAAACCATAGAAATAACTAGTTTTATACATAAAATTAATCTATCTCCTTTTCATGTAGGCATGCTTCTTGTGTCCGTATTAGTTCGTTGATTAATCTACAGGTTTCTGCATCGAAATCGTCACTTGCCGAAGTATAAAATTCAACATTACTAAGCATGTTATGTAGACGTAGATGTTCCTTAATGCCTGTGATAGTTAACCAAAAAAAAACCTCTTAGAATAATGAAATGTTTTCTGTTCCTAATATGCCTGTGGGAGTAAATACATACAATCAGCGTGAAACTAATAATAATGTTCCTAGTTTGACTGTGATGAGCTATATATGGCTTATGGTCGTTCTGATAGGGTAATAATGCAATTTTATCAAATCCCGTGAAGAAAATCATGGTAAAAAAAATAATGACTTAATCATAAGTTGTACATACAGTAATCGTTTTCCTTCAGTTATGAAATACATAATTAATAATGTAGGATAAGCCCTTTCTCCACCAGTTACCCCCATCTATCTTCTAATTCTTAACCTGTTGAGAAAATTTGGTGACTTCTACTTTCACTTTCACTTTCACATACTTCATTTCCGGTTAAAAATACGAAGCTGAGGTTTCAAATTAGGCAAAGCTGGCCATGCACGCTCCCGTTATATAATTACTCGTCATGGCAGTTTTGCCCACAAAGCTAAAACTCAAAGACTTTATAGGATCTGAAGAGGAGATATGCACCCAATATGCTTTTAAATGGATTGCCGGTGACATCGGTATCTCCGGGTACCCCATGCCTGAATTCTTCAACTTAATTATAGTTAATAGTAATGCCGCGGAGGGAACATCTCTCACTGATGCGTCGATCTATCTTCAACTAATTGAGGACGCTCGGGAGCTGAAGACTGTTAAGGCAGCTGCCGATTTTCGAATGCCAATGCCATGTTGCGGAACGGTTTTAATGAAAGACGTTATTAATACATCGATTTTTGAAAAATTTGCAGCGGAAGGAGTAAAATCCATTGAGAAGCTCTCCTACTCATATCGGCAAGCTTTCTTGATATTGTTTAAATTTCTGCGAGGTAATGTATTTCACCAGGACACTCAGTGATTACAGATACGTTTTATTACATCTTTACCAGTGAGGCATTGCAATAATAAAAACGTATGTTGCATTTCCATTATAACTGGGGTATAAAGTTTCTTGAAAGTTGAATGTTGGTGGTAACGTCTCGGTCAGCCGCATATGAATATTTTATAATTGTATAGAATGTACTACCACACAGATTCTTCTCTCACAAGTCGGATTGTAAGAATCCGTGTTTGATATTCGAGCCACCGGTGACAAATGGCAACCCGTAACGTGGGCGCCATGCAATGTGTCCGAGGTCATTATTTTATTTTTTCAATGCCTCCGGTAGGAGTCAAACCCGGGACCTCTGGCTTACTAGTCTTACACTCTATCGAATAAGCTGAAGAGAAATTCTCCCTAGCCGAGTCTGTAGGAAGTGGCTAATATTTTACCAGGTGACATGACCAATCAAAACACTGATTACAAACTACTATCGGAAAAAATATTAGTGGCCCATCTGGTAAAAGCCTGGTTAGCTTAACGATACAAAGACCTCGAGAAAATCCATCTGAAACATCAGCATATAATTATTCCACTATTCAGAAATATCATGTGTTACCTGTCATGGGGTATTAATCTCTGAGGGAAACACAACGCTAAATTCCACAGTTTACTTTAATTTTCATGAAAGCCAGCAGACTATGCAGGTCAGCAGTTCTAACTATTTCAGTGTTGATTGGAGAAAACTGCAGGTGTCAAATCAGAGACGTATACATAGGCTTTATACGACTCTGGTCAAATGAAACACGGTTTCAGCGTTTTCAAATCCAAAGTCGGGCTAAGGAATCTGTAGAAAGTATAAGAGAACAAGGGTCTGACATGGGTATAACTTGAATACATAGATGGTGTTGACATTCGTTTTACAAAAACGTACCCCGGAATGCAAAACGACACATCAAGCTGACAATACTTGATCTGGATACTTTTACCACTAGCATGTCTAGACAACCCTACCCGACAAAATAGCTGAGTGAGCACTCTGTACAGAATTTAATAAAATATAAAAGTCATAATTAAATTTCTTTAGTTACCTAATTTCATTAAGTAGACACTTAAGTTCACTTAAGTTCATATTTTTAACAAAGTATATATTTCATCATCGAGCGGAAGATAAGTGGTGACAAAACAACTTTGCATTTTCCCCGCTCCCCACCATTGTATATTTGGCGCTGATCAACAACAACACATACATGTAGATGATAGAGAGCTGAGTTGATATATCAGGACTTTTTCAAAATAATTTTTATGATAGTGATTTGGTATACTTTGTTAAAAATATGAACTTAAGTGTCTACTTAATGAAATTAGGTAACTAAAGAAATTTAATTATGACTTTTTACATTTTATTAAATTCTTTACAGAGTGCTCACTCAGCAGGACTCTATTTTGTTGGGTAGGGTTGTCTAGACATGCTAGTGGTAAAAGTATCCAGATCAAGTATTGTCAGCTTGATGTGTCGTTTTGCATTCCGGGGTACGTTTTTGTAAAATGAATGTAATAAACAGAATATCTAACACTATCTTCAGTACATGTAATACCAAATATGTTTCAATCCTGTGGCTTATATTTTGATATCTTTCACTGGTGATGTGCACTCGTGAAAGAGATCAGAATATTAGCCACACTCGTGAATTGTATTTGGTGTTACTGTTAGATATCCTCTAGACCTGTATCCAACTTCAAATCAGCGATTTGTTCCCAGATATTGTAGCAGGGTTGAAAAAAACAAATCAAAACACTGGTCTCTTCAAATGGTTGTTGCTTTATTATAACATCTTAAAATACCCTACAACAATTGATGATTGATTGATAGGTTTTACGTTCGCTTCACTACCGAGTAGTTCGCTTATCCAGCAGACGAAGAAAACAAAGGAAAATGAGTAGAAGGGATAAAGTATGGAGTAAAGAGCAGAAGAGGGAGACAGGTTGGAAAAGGAGCCTTCTATCCTATATGTATAAACTGTATAAGTCTAGTCTTTGGAAGACGGCTCCTATTTCTAATAATGCCTTAACCTATCACTCGTAGTATATATAGTATCACCAAGTCTGGACCGGATACATTTATACTCTTGCACACTAAATCAAGGGGCACAACTCTCTCACTTTACAGATAACGAGTTAGCACTTTTACATTTCTTACCAAATCAGAAATATATAGGAAATCTTTACATACCATCACATTTATATATTTTAGCATTACTTATATAGCACTGTTGAATATTTTGATCATATTATTAGGGCTTGTTATCGGAGATACGGGTGCCCTATAGTAATCACTGTCTGTCTGTCTGTCCGTCCACACATTCTGTTCCTGGCTGATAACTTTGGTATCTATTGACCGATGTACATGAAACTTGGTCAAGATGTTCAGTTTACAAAAATACACATTGAGGTGAAAAGTCAAGGTCATTAGGTTCAAAGGTCAAGGTCAAATTTTACATCTTTTCACTGATGAACATTTTGTTATGTCATTATGAAGCAAAGTTGATCAGAATTAAACAAAAGGTCAACTGACCTAAGGTCAAGGTCATCGGGTCAGGGGTCAAGGTCAAAGTTTGTAGCTTTTCACTGGTGAACAATTCGCTATGACACTTTGAAGCAATGTTGCTCAGAATTAAACAAGGAGTCAATTGACCAAAGGTCAAGGTCACTGGGTCAAAGGTGAAGGTTAAATTTTGTACCTTTTCCCTGATGAACATTTTGTTATGACATTATGAAGCAACGTTGTTCAGAACTTAACACAGAGTCAACTGACCTTAGGTCCAGGTCACAGGGTACAAAGGGTCAAGGTCAAGTTTTGTATTTTTCACTGATGAACATTTTGTTATGATATTAAGAAGTAAAGTTGGTCTGAATTAAAGAATAAGTCAACTGACCAAAGATCAGGGTCACTGGTTTAATGGTCAAGGTCATTTGGGTCCAAAGGTCAAAGACAAAGTGGATCTCTGACTTTGACCCTGGCTCTTGATGGAGGAGGTTTATAAGGTGAAATAAAACAAATCAAAGCTAACAAATGAGTGTTGCATCGGTATTTACATTTCTGTTAGCCCAGCAAATATGGAGGGGGAAGGAAACAAGACTCACATCATAGTACATGTAAAATGCTCTCTTGCGATTCTTTTTGAAGTCCAAATGTCAAACGTCAAGCTCAGCTATATGGGCAGATTGCTTCTTGATGATTATGGAGGATATATTCCCACAAGACGGGGCCCTTAACTGACCTGTCAGTGTTCTAGTTACCATAGAGTACACCACTGACCAAGGATTACATTAAAGTTACTTTCCTTATTCATAAATACAAAATACACAGATCTACATATATATAGACTCTAGACTCTAGAATTCATGAACTCACAAACTCACCCTACATATAGTGTAGATCTAGGTATATAGACAGGGTTCTCTATGCTATGATTATCTCAATCTGTCGTCTCGCATCTCAATTTCACTCATGATTCTAAGTAAATAAGATACAAAACCTATTGAACACATTTGTCAATGATTAAAATTGAAAATGCTATTTGGCAACTTTGTAGACACATAGATTCTACACTCAACAAACACTTATACTTGAGAACAATAGCATTACATTATATTTAAAAATATGCATTTACTTCATAGCAATTTATTGTTCAACATTTATAAACTAAACAATAAATTAATTACAATTACTACAACGATAATGATACACTAATAAAATAAACTTACCACCCAATCCCCAATTCTTCCTTACTCTCCAAAATCCAAATCTCTTCTGCCTAACAAAGAACTAAGTACCTACATAAAATCCTATTGAACTTTCCCTCTCTAAGATGGTATCCAGCCAATCAAATTGTCTAAGTCAGGTTATGTTGAAGGTCAAAGTATGAATCTTATTATGAATACATGAGTCTTCCATATATGGTTAGATTACATTTACATAACATACAGGTGATTACAACTTGCTGTGTCAAGCACATAGCTACTTACCTGGTATTTTGATATATATCTACCCAACTAATACTCATACAAACTATAAAACACATTAATACATTTATCTGACACATGTCAGACAAAATTAAAATACATTATTAGATAAATAAGCACATTCTGACCCATGTCGGTAAATATAACGACAGAGTCAAAGCATACGTATGTCCTAATACATATTATAAAACAATAAAATATAAATAATACCCTGTCACAATATATAGGGTAAAGTCGGGTTAATTTGATCACTCCAGTGTTCCTATTGTTCTGGATGGTCGCCTGATTGGTTTTGATCGCTAATTTGGTATGTTAATTGTTGTAGATATTTCAATGTCTCAAAACTCATAAAATGTTATATTTTGGTTGTCTCCATGTCTAGATGAAGGAAATGTGTCTTAATTACGATTCGGATAACTTTGATTGCACATCAGGTACTAGTCTGTATAATGGACTCATCCATATCAATGCATGGTAGAGTCTACTAAACTTACATAGGGGTGAAAAGGTTAAGGATATGCTCTGGTGAAATGTCAAAATTTGCTACTGACGTAACTTTTTGTTTTGTAACAGGAGAAAGAGAAAATGTAACAAACATTTCTCCCTCCTTTTTTTAAGTCTTCGCCCACGAAGACACAACTACCAGGTGTTTACAACCCAAGTTCGGGTATCCCCTTGCTAAGCATACTCCCAATGCTTGAAACAAGAGTTGGCAAGCTCGTCAATGTTGTAACATGGAGAAGGGGAAAATGTAACGTGCAGACCAGGCTTCGAACCTGGGACCTTCTGAACACTAGACAATGCTTTATTAAGATCTGGTCGCCGACGATTAACACAGTCCAGTTCCACTACACTTATATACCTTATTTTAAAGAGGAGAATACGAGAAATTTAAAAATGCAAAGAAAATGATGTGTTGATCTGTGTGTTCTTTTATTTTATTTTCGGGGGACCATATTATTCGTGTCCTGAGCATAACTTAACCCACATTTAAGCTGGATCATGAAACTTAGTGTGCACATCACTCATACTAGGACAATGTGCACTGTACCAAATTTAGGGCCCACAATCACTTATTAACAAAGTTATTGCCCTTTGCTAAACTGTTGTGTCCGGAGCACAACTTTGCCCACATTTCTGATAGGATCATGAAACTTTCACTTGGTATATGCACATTAGTCTCGATTACAGCGTTATTTCCCTTTCCTAAAATGTTGTGTCCAGAGCATAACTTTGCCTGCAGTTAAGCTAGGGTCATGAATCTTGGTGTGTACATCAGTAACATTAACGTGATGTGCACTGTAACGTATTCAGTGTCTGCAGCCCCTTTATGATAGAGTTATTGCCCTTTGCTAAAATATTGTGTCCAGAGCATAACTTAATCATAATTAGGTCATTGTGACCAACAACTTTCACGGAATTATTTCATACTAGAAGAAATTCTTTTCCAGGCCATATTTCAAGAAAATATTTCATGTAGGGACTCCAACTGGGTATGTAATTAGAACATCTAAGGGAGGAAAAGTGCAGTGTTTCATAATTAGGTCACCGTTACCTACTTTCTCAGAATTCTTGGATACTAGAAGAAAAACCTTTTCTGGGCCATATTTCAAGAACTATTTCATGTGGGGACTTCTTCTTTTGTACGAGGGAACGTCTATGCAAGGAAAAGTTCAGTGTACCATAATTAGGTCACCTTGACCTACTTTCTTAGAATTGTTCAAAACTAGCAGAAAACCTTTTCCGGACCATATTTCAAAAATAATTTAGAGCCTTCAACACTGGTATGAGGTTACATTTAAGGGAGGAGAAGTGCAATGAACCTGATTTTCAAAAATTATTACATTGTTAATGAAAAGATTACATTTGACGTGTGTATAATGCCACCGCATGGCGGTGCTCTTGTTTTTTTGTTTTTAATTTTTGATGCATAATTTAGAAAGTTCTGATGACTTACTTTTCTTAATATTCACAGAAATGAAAGAAAATTCTTTTCTCTTCTTAAAACAGTCAAACCATTTGGGGGTTAGTGAGCTTCTTTTTATGTTGCATTGTTTTTTGTGTATTTTTTTCAACTTTTACTGGATCAAAATTGTATGGGCCTAAACTGTTTGTCACAGAAATTGGTATATAAATTTAAGCTGAATTTTCTACTTGTAACGAGGTCAAAAATGATCCATAACCCCCAAAGTCCTCTTTTTTTTTTTTTAATTCTCTGCTAAATGAATTTCTCTTCCGTTTTCACTTCAAACAGCAGAGTAAAATGGGTGTTCATTGAATCTGAAATGATTTATATTTATAGGATCTTACATGAGTATCCATTTTATATGAGATTTATGAAACGAGTCTAAGAATTAAAAATTTGTGACCAGTTTCATGAATTTCATATGCAATGGAAACGAGTGTAATATCCTTTTTATCACATAGTCAAGATTTGTGGCATTTATTCGTGTAAAACAAAACATTTCATGCAACCTTGACATGTACAAAGCCGCCATTTTGACTCCAGTGCGCAAGTCTGTGATGTCTATTGTATTTGTCTTGGGCGTGACGTCACAATTGAAACTTACAACTAATCACAGGGCTCATAGGTCACATTACATGGGTTAATTCGCAAAAAAAATATGACATGGCCAATTGGGTATATTCACTGGATAACACAATACATTATGTGATAAATATACTTTTAATATAATTAAACAATATAGCTTAAGTTCTCAACACAATTTAGAAATGCAGTTGGCAAAGCAGATGATTTAAGAACTTAAAAATGTACAAATATTTTTTTTACTTGAATGTTGTATATTGATATATTTGAACTGTCAATTGTAAAAGTGAATTAGAATGAGGATTAACTCATTCACCCCTGAAACTTCATAATAAACTATTCCAACCTTTGAATTGGAAGAGTTCAAATGTGTCTTCAGGGAGGAATGAGTTAATGATGATTTGTGCCTGTTATACCCTGTCCCCTGAAGCATTTTTTTCCTTTCTTTTGTTTTTCTAGAGAAAAAGAGACATGGAAAGTCGATTCAAACTCTCACAAAGCGGTCTTCCTCAACAGTTGGAAATACAGAGTCCAATGCTATGGCTGCCTTGGCACTTCACCTGTTTTCCCAATTGGTCCCAGACAAGATATATGAAGTTGATAAATTAGCAAAGCATGTTCCAACAGAATGTGAATGTGGCTGTCAGACGATGATTTGTAGTGGAAACACTTCAGTAGGTAAGATTATAATAATAATAATAATAAAACTTTATTTCATGAGGATAAAAAAAAACTGTTTAGCCAACGCTAATCTACCACAGGGTCCTCTTGTTAGTAAAACATGGAAGGTGTTAAAATACAGGGTTTAATTCTAACATTTTTTTTATAAGATTTATGATTTATTAACATTTATCACAGAAACATATTTAAAATTATCACAGAATGCACAATACAGCAGTTTTATTTAGCAACGTTATGAAATATTCCTACCTTGCATAGGACATTAGACGAAGAAATAATTAATTTCGGTAATGTCGACGTTACTATTGATATGATGAACCATGTGTATGTGTAGTTTTGACAATCTTGCATGCCATTTAATCGGCGTCGATATATTGAAAATCAAACCACAACTTCCTCGATCTTCTGTGTATTTTAAATAAAATCTAACAAAATATTTTATAAGATATATCATACATTTATCACAGAAACGTATTCAAAATTATCACAGAATGCACAAAAGTTCATGCATATAGAGTAGTATTTAAAGATATTAGTCCAATATACATACATACTAGTATAAGTATTGTAAAGTGTAAAAAATTGACATAGTTATATGCTAATATAGCATATAATTATATTATATAATAATATTGATTTCATCTGTGGTCTCATGTTTATGATATATTTGTCCAAGAGTAAGTGGCTTTTATAATTACAGTATCCAAAAGTACGGTGAATTTTCCAAAGATAATGGGCCATATTCCATATGCAGTATTTAAAAAAAAAGTATTAAAAAGTTTACTTCACCATGTTGTAGCTTCAATAACCCATATGACATAGCCCGGGTTTCCTCTGGCCAATAACCCATCTGACATAGCCCGAGTTTCCTCTGGCCAATAACCCATATGACATAGCCTGAGCTTCCTCTGGCCAATAACCCATCAGACATAGCCCAAGTTTCCTCTGGCCAATAACCCATAAGACATAGCCTGAGTTTCCTCTGGTCAATAACCCATCTGACAGAGCCCGAGTTTCCTCTGGCCAATAACCCATCAAACATAGCCCGAGTTTCCTCTGGCCAATAACCCATCAGACATAGCCCAAGTTTCCTCTGGCCAATAACCCATAAGACATAGCCTGAGTTTCCTCTGGTCAATAACCCATCTGACAGAGCCCGAGTTTCCTCTGGCCAATAACCCATCTGACATAGCCTGAGCTTATCCTGGCCAATAACCCATCTGACATAGCCTGAGTTTCCTCTGACCAATAACCCATCTGACATAGCCTGAGTTTCCTCTGGCTAATAACCCATCTGACATAGCCCGAGTTTCCTCTGGCCAATAACCCATCAGACATAGCCCGAGTTTCCTCTGGCCAATAACCCATCAGACATAGCCCGAGTTTCCTCTGGCCAATAACCCATCAGACATAGCCCGAGTTTCCTCTCGCCAATAACCCATATGACATAGCCCGAGTTTCCTCTCGCCAATAACCCATCTGACATAGCCTGAGCTTATCCTGGCCATTAACCCATCTGACATAGCCTGAGTTTCCTCTGGCCAATAACCCATCTGACATAGCCCGAGTTTCCTCTGGCCAATAACCCATCTGACATAGCCCGAGTTTCCTCTGGCCAATAACCCATCTGACATAGCCCGAGTTTCCTCTGGCCAATAACCCATCTGACATAGCCCGAGTTTCCTCTGGCCAATAACCCATCTAACATAGCCTGGGTTTCCTCTGGCCAATTACCAATCTGACATAGCCCGAGTTTCCTCTGGCCAATGACCCATCTGACATAGCCTGGGTTTCCTCTGGCCAATTACCAATCTGACATAGCCCGAGTTTCCTCTGGCCAATGACCCATCTGACATAGCCTGGGTTTCCTCTGGCCAATTACCAATCTGACATAGCCCGAGTTTCCTCTGGCCAATGACCCATCTGACATAGCCTGGGTTTCCTCTGGCCAATTACCAATCTGACATAGCCCGAGTTTCCTCTGGCCAATAACCCATCAGACATGGCCTGAGTTTCCTCTGGCCAATGACCCATCTAACATAGCCTGGGTTTCCTCTGGCCAATTACCAATCTGACATAGCCCGAGTTTCCTCTGGCCAATGACCCATCTGACATAGCCTGGGTTTCCTCTGGCCAATTACCAATCTGACATAGCCCGAGTTTCCTCTGGCCAATAACCCATCAGACATGGCCTGAGTTTCCTCTGGCCAATGACCCATCTGACATAGCCTGGGTTTCCTCTGGCCAATAACCAATCTGACATAGCCCGAGTTTCCTCTGGCTAATAACCCATCTGACATAGCCTGAGTTTCCTCTGGCCAATAACCCATCTGATATATCCCGAGTTTCCTCTGGCCAATAACCCATCTGACATAGCCCGAGTTTCCTCTGGCCAATAACCCATCTGACATAGCCAGACTTTCCTCTGGCCAATAACCCATCTGACATAGCCAGACTTTCCTCTGGCCAATAACCCATCAGACATAGCCCGAGTTTCCTCTGGCCAATAACCCATATGACATAGCCTGAGTTTCCTTTGGCCAATAACCCATCTGACATAGCCAGACTTTCCTCTGGCCAATAACCCATCTGACATAGCCAGACTTTCCTCTGGCCAATAACCCATCTGACATAGCCCAAGTTTCCTCCAGCCAATAACCCATCTGACATAGCCCGAGTTTCCTCTGGCCAATAACCCATCAGACATAGCCTGAGTGTCCTTCTGGCCAATAACCCATCTGACATAGCCCGAGTTTCCTCTGGCCAATAACCCATCTGACATAGCCCGAGTTTCCTAGCTCTGGCCAATAACCCATCTGGCATAGCCTGAGTTTCCTCTGGCCTTTACACAAGAGTAAGTCATTTTGACGAATAGATGGGGTAAGGGACCAGAGCACACTAGTAGTATATGAAACATGGAATTCTACGACACCATTTGGTTTAAAGGTGCTGACAAGAAAAATCCTTTAAGACACAACACCGACATGTACCTTACACACATTGTATATCGGAAATAGGAAACTAGGAACGATTGAAAACCGAGGACTATGTTGAAGGAATTTAGCGGTGGTCGATGATAATAATAGCAGTTTTGGATAAGTTAATAGCATGATTATGTACCTATAGTTCAATTTAACAGACCCGAGGGTCCGGTTACAGAATTGATAGCAATGTGAATGATAACAATATATACCAAAATATCACAGATAAAGACATGCATATAAAATACACTATATCACAGCATGTAGATATTAACACACATAAAGACATTGCATATAAAATACACTATATCACAGCATGTAGATAATAACACACATGAAATAAGTTACATAACAAAGCACTAGCATGAAATTAAATAGCACGCTGTTTGGAATGAAATACACAGTAAGCAGTCAACTAACAGCGCTGGTTGGCCACCCAGAGAAATTATGCTATGGGTGGCTTAATTAACGATCTTTTCATATAATCACATGATGAAAAATGAGATTTTAGATAAAAATCTTTCATTTCACCGACTCACCTGTTTGGTCAACACTTAAATTGATGTGCACACGAACGGTACAGAACTACTGGTGTGTTTGTTTACATTCCCCCTATATACCTATAGTCATATTTGACTGTATAGCTAAATCTAACTACATGTACGTGTACATAGCCAGATTTGTCTACCAGCAATTTTCTCCTAAAAAAACAAAGAAATAAGTGTTTTTTTATTAACTTTTGTTTCATAACAGTTTTATTGTATCCAAATTGACTTAAGTCAGTTCAAGCAATTATTTTATTCACCTGCTGTATGGGAAATTGGACAAATGTGTGCAAAAACATGTTTTCTGATGCACTAGGTTGCCCGGGGAAAGTAAGCTAAGATTTTGCACTTGCACAAACTCAAAGTCTGGTTGTCTCGGGTGTCAGGCAAGTGGATTTTTACATCCCTGTGGTCCCAGGCCAGTTGTGAACCCCCCACTGTGTGTGTAATGTAACACTGTTAGACCATGTGTAACTAACACCAATACATATATACACACATACCTTGGCACCTGTGTAGGTTAGTTTTGTCAATTTTCAATGCATCGTCGATCACCCTGCGCATCATTTCCGCTTTGTTTGGAACAAAATGGTTTCACAGTACTGTACCTAATTTTTCCGTCAATCTTACCTTTATTCAAATCACCCTGCGTCCATGGTCTGTCGACTGTCTGTCATTCCGTCAACGTACCAGAGGGATCTTTTGCAATTTTTTCCCTTTAGTTCTTAGTGGTACATGAAAACTTTTGTGACTGATCAGAGGAACAAGATGGCTGTCAGGCAAACGAATCAAGCAGATAAGAGAAAAGAAGAGAAAAGATTGAACTGATATAGAACTATTTGAAGATGGTACGATGGTGGGCGCCATGATCCCTCTGGGACCTCTTGTTCTTAAAAGTTACCAGCTATAAAGAGAAATGTGGGTTACTCCTCAAAATCATTTTGTCCCTAAAACCCATAGCTGGGGGAGGGTGGGGGTGGGGGTCTATGTTCTATTTTTGTTCGTTTCATCACAACATCAAATGACTATTGTATTAACCCTTTCACCACTGCAGACCATAATGGACTCATCCAGATCAATGCATGGAAGAGTTTACTAAAGTTACATAGGGGTGAAAGGGTTAATCAAATCAGGTGACTGATAAGGCTAAGGGGCCTTTCCTTGTGCATTACTTTCATATTTATTTTTTCAAACAGGGTCAATGAGAACATGGCATGGCAGAGTAGATATCGTCCTGAACAATACAGTTGCTGTTGCTGTTAGGAAGGAAATAACTGGCACAGGTGAAGATGGCTGTACAGACGCAGAGAGTGAAGATAGTTGTACAGATGAAGATGAACCTGTTACGAAAAAAAGGAAAGCGAATCAATGTGATATCTGTGTTAAGGAAGAACTTACCGAGAAACCAGGTGCTCTCCTAGATGAAAAATTCCTGAAGCAAATCTTGGCTGAAGCCATTACAAACAGCTTTGCTCAAGCTAACATGCAAAAGGAACCACTGTCCCATTTCTTGATTCCAACATTCGGAGCGTCATCAGAAGAAGTTTCTTTATGTTTGTATGATTCTGTAAACGACCACTTACTGCACATCATACAGCCACTTAGGTTATGGTCTGATGACCTGGACCGAGAACTTGAACTTGATTGGCAAGCCATAGTTGTCATTTGGCTGTTTTTGAATTTCGATGTGTTTATGAAGAAAGATCTGCATGCTTCAATAAGTCTTGAAAAGTCAGGATTACATGAGCAATTAAAAGGACATCTGGAGTATTATAGACAGGCAGAAACGAAACAGAACTTTACTGGCTCTACTCCTTGGAACAGTTGGTGGCAAAAAGTCATCAAGAAACCCCTGCCTAAGTTAGAAGTGATCCCTGATGAGGCAGAAAAAGAAAACTAATGATGTGTTGCAGGCATTCTGAATAAACTGAGATTTTTGTGTTAGATTGCATTGCAATATTTAGGACTAATAGATTGATAATTCTTGTCCATCTGTCTGTCTGTCTGTCTGCACTAATAGAAGATTGAAAATATGTAAGATGGAGTATCAACATTTAGATTCCGCCTAGGCTAGCCAAAACATGAAAACCGTAAATAAAACACGGAATCTAGATGTTGATGCTCCATCTTATATATCCTTTGTATTTATCTACCGAAATAG
Source organism: Mizuhopecten yessoensis (assembly GCF_002113885.1). Classification (NCBI taxonomy): domain Eukaryota; kingdom Metazoa; phylum Mollusca; class Bivalvia; order Pectinida; family Pectinidae; genus Mizuhopecten; species Mizuhopecten yessoensis. Next base: position 223,669 of record NW_018405282.1, read on the forward strand.
AACACTACTGAATATTGTTAGGTATTCATCGCCGATTCCTATTACCACCAGCTTTCGACCATCAACCAGGACATTGGTTCCCCTCCACTCCGACAGGAGTCCTAGTCTTAAAAGAAGATAGGTTAAGGCAAATTTTCATGTTACTTATACATGTCCGATATCAACTTACATGATTTATGTATCTAATCATGCTCACCACATGTGATGGTTCATATGCTGGGCTGGACCTGAGTCAGCTAGGTGACCGCTGCTATTACGATCACCTTTCATCTGTCATCGTCCATAAATAATCACCTTTTTATACGCCCGTCAAATTTGACGGGAGTATTATGGTATGGGTTTGTCCATCCGTCTGTCTGTCCGGCGTAATTTTTTGTTTGTCCGGCAATCTCCGCCTACATTTTTCAACCAATCTCTTTGAAACTGGGTATACACTATAATCATGATATGAAGTTGTGTCTCCCTTAAAAGAATTTTGATTCAACAATTTTTGCAAAAGTTATCGCCCTTTGTTTATTTCAGTATTTGATTTTTGTCCAGCAATCTCCTACATTTTTCAACGGATCTCTTTGAAACTTGGGATACATTATAATCATGATATGAAGTTGCGTCTTCCTTTACAGAATTTTGATTCAATGATTTTTGCAAAAGTGATTGCCCTTTGTTCATTTCAGTATTTGATTTTTGTCCGGAGGTTTTCTTCTTCCTTTTTTTCTAGCATGTCAGCTAACCACTCTTAGAATGATGCAGATCTTATTTCAATGTAAGAAAGTATATAACACTATATGGCATTAGACGGGCGTAGATTGTTCCGCCCCGCGGTACTTCTCCCCAGAAACTGTCCGTCGGATTTTGATGAAACTTGTTGGTAATCATCAGCCCAAGGTAGTAATCACCATCAATATTCCAGAAGAATAACCAAAATGCCCAGGGTGGTGATATTTGGCTAGTAGCATGTTGGGATGAAGGGCTACCAAGCGTGTTCAAATGAATGACCTTCTCTCATATTCAAGGTAACAGGAGTCAATTGTCTTAAAAAAATGTAAACAACTTCTTTTGAGTAACCAAAAGGATCAGAGTGATGAAACATGCTGGGATGAAGGATTTCAAAGTTTGTTCACATGAATGACCTTCACCCATATTAAAGGTCATATGAGTCAAATATGTTGAAATCTTTAAATGACTTCTGAATATTGGCCAGTAGCAAACAGTGATAAAGGGCTACCAAGTTTGTTGAAATAAAGGAATGACCTTTGCCCATATTCTAAGTCACATGGGTCAAATGTGCTTTAAACCTTTAAAACAACTTCTGAATTAAAATGTGATATTTATGCAATCTTTTTCATAAAACCTTCTTTAACATGAACACTTGTGCCCTGTTACTACTACGGACCACTGACCTTACAGGTACAAACGTCGAGCTTTCATGGTTTGCTGACCCATTTAATTGGTGCTGGGTAGACTAGTACTGCACATCTTTCTCATATTCCTTGGATCATAAATTGAAAACAGTTACTATTTCCATCATAACCATAAGAGATGCTACCAGGATAACTGCAGGATCTGGTCCCATTCCTTAGGACTTCTTCAACCTGANGGGGGGGGGGGGGGGGGGGGGGGGGGGGGGGGGTGTTATACTGGAATCAGGTTGTCCGCCCGTCTGGACGCAATGTAGTACTGTGTCCTCCTAAACTAGTAAACTACTGGATGGATTTCAATGAAATTTGCTGATAACAATCTTTGCAGCTTGGAGATTTGCGTAAAGTACTTTTTTTTAATTTAGTTTCTTCCAAATTTGGTATGCTAATACTAAAAGTAATGATGTTTAACATATATAACATGTTTTTTTGTCAGTCTCAACTTTCGGTATTTTGTATACACATATACATTAAATTATTGTAGGCATTAATGCAATCTACGCTACTGACAGCCTCCGAGGTCGTGGGTCAAAGGTCACAAATGAATTATGTTACCGAAATGGCTAATAATCTTGGAAATAGTAGGTATTTTGTATACACATATACATAAGAGTATTAATTGTAGCCAATTATGCAGGCTATATTATGACAAACATCCAAGGTCATGAGGCCAAAGGTCACAGATCATTTTGTTACTGTATTGGCTAGTTAGGGCAGAAATGGCAGGTATTTTGTATACCCATACCTTGGAGTAAATGTAGCATTGATGCAAGCTACACTGACTTCCGAGGTCATTGAGTCAAAGGGCACAGTAGTGGTGTATGTCTTTTCCATCGGTCTGTTGGTACGACATCTGAGGTTAAACTTTTTTATGACCCTTGATCTTTCTATATATTTTTTCCCTTGTTTATTTAGCCCCTACATGAGCAATAAACAGCTGGAATGTGGGGGTAATAGTTAGCCAATAGGCGGCAGTTCTAGTTTCATATGAAGCATCCTTGGGAATGCAATGCCCAAGCCAAATATGGGGAAATATTTCCAACACTACTTTCAGTTGAAAATTTCAGGAATATCTATTATGTAATTTTGTAATGAAACAGTCACTTCTGTTGTCTAACCACATACCAAATGTACATGGAATTATTATTTTCATGATGATAACATTTCATTTAGTATTCCATTGCATTGCTTTGTTTAAAAATGTAGGTACTTTTAAAATTGTTCCATCAAATAAATGTATATATATATATATATTATCAAAGCAGAAAAATTATCCTTATGGTCAAATAAATAATGTAAAAAGAAAAATTCTCAATAATGAGTCTTTAAGTACTTTCATCTCGTCTAAGAGATTCTTCAGACTATATATATAAAGGCAACATACTTGTTGATAACTTTGTCATAGTAATTGTTCATCTTCACCTTTGTTTGTGCCCTGCTCAACAAAGTTGGCAGAGGATGTAAATATGGGGTTGGTCTGTCTATCCGGGATCCATTCACATTGAGAAAAAGTGTCAGGTTCATGTCTGGATCAATCTAGGTAATACATACATAATGATGGCATCAATGATGTCGACGCAGCTATAGGGACACTCTAATGAATGTTGGCATCAATGATGTCGACACAGCTATAGGGACACTCTAATGAATGATGGCATCAATGAGGTCGACGCAGCTATAGGGACACTCTAATGAATGTTGGCATCAATGATGTCGACACAGCTATAGGGACACTAATGAATGATGGCATCAATGATGTCGACGCAGCTGTAGGGACACTCTAATGAATGATGGCATCAATGATGTTGACGCAGCTATAGGGACACTTTAATGAATGATGGCGTCAATGATGTCGGCGCAGCTATAGGGACACTCTAATGAATGTGCGTAGATGCTGAATTTGACTTACACTTCCAGTGATAAATCTACATGCGAGTCCTGGGTACTGTACCCATAGAATTTCTGAAAATACTAAAATTTAACATGGTGGGACCCATATCTATTAACCATACCGTGAAAAAAAGACCCATATTTATATTTATCATACAAACTAATAGTAGATTTATCACTGCACTTCAGACGTCGGTGACTCCCCGATACATTGTACATCACATTGGTCCCCGATACATTGTACATCACATTGGAAAAGTTGTTAAGTACATATCTCAGTAACAACAAGAGGCCCAGGGGCCTTAATAGCTCACCTGGTATTTTATTTTTCAATTTAAAACCTGCTGAGTACCATTCAGGTTTATCAAAGGAGTACAAGTAACAAAGTTGCATCTTCCATTTATAAATATTCAATTCCCTTTGCCCAAAGATTCTCTAAAACAAGTTTGGTTAGGTTAAAATCCCTTCAACGGTACAGAAGGAGAAGGATCTTTAATGTTTTCCTCTATTTCCCCTAATGGGCCCCACTAATCTGCCCCAAAGAAGGGGAATCCACACACCTCAGTTTAAACAAAATTGATTCTTTTCTCCCTAAGCATGCTTCAGACTGCATTTGGTTTAAATCCCTTCACTTGTATAGTAGGAGAAAAAAAATCCTCTATTTCCCCTATTGGGCCCCGCTCCTATGCCGCCAGAAGGCCCACACCCTCCGTTTATACAAACTTGAGTCTCCTTTGTCCAAAGATGCTCTAGGACAAATTTGGTCAAAATCCTTCAATTGGTTGAGGAGAAGATTTTTAAAGATTTACCTATTTTCCCCTATTTGGCCCCGTCCCTCTGCCCCCAGGGGGACCATACCCTCCGTTCATACAAAACTGAGAACCCTTTGGCCAATGATGCTCCAGACCAAATTTGGTCAAAATCCCTTCATCGGTACAAAAGGAGAAGGATATTTGATGTTTTCCTCTATTTCCCCTAATGGGCCCCACCCATCTGCCCTTAGAAGGAGGCCCACACACCTCAGTTTATACAAAATTGATTCTTTTGTCCCTAATCATGCTTCAGACTGCATTTGGTTAAAATCCCTTCACTTGTATAGCAGGAGAAAAAAAATCCTCTATTTCCCCTATTGGGCCCCGCCCCT
>NW_018405282.1:228298-232193 GCF_002113885.1 Mizuhopecten yessoensis
GCCCCGAGGGGGTTATACCCTCCGTTTATACAAAACTGAGAACCCTTTGGCCAATGATGCTCCTGACCAAATTTGGTCAAAATCCTCTGAGCCATTCAGGACAAGTAGCATTTTAAAGGAAAAAGTTGACGGACATCGGACGCCGGACGCTGCACGCTGCACGCTGCACCATGGGATAAGCTCACTTGGCCCTTCGGGCCAGGTGAGCTAAAAACTATTACATAATATTTCGATGAATGATGCAGGTAGAGGGTTGTGCTACTGAATGCATGATGAGTATGCTTAATCTGGCCTTTCATTACACACTTCAGTGCCTTCCTTATATTCTAAATATAAATAAATTTAACATTAATAGGGAATTGCATATCTTGGTAAATACAAGAGGCCCAGAGGGCCTGTATCGCTCACCTGGGTAGTTATGCAGTCATAGCAAAATATTAAATAAATATCATACTGTACTATGAATATTTCCAAATATATACTTCATATATTCTCTTTGGAAAATGTTTTCATTTTGATTTTTGTATTTACTTTAAACTATGATTCATCATTACCATAAGTTGATTTTGGCCCATGTCAGTACAATATAAATATTCTAATTTCAATGTCACTGACAAGCTTTATTTAAACAAAAATGTAATTGAAACGTAACTCAAATTAATTGGGCATTACATGTACATATAGCAATGTAATCAATTAAATTACCATTACATGTAATAGGAAAATTCATCAATTACACATGACATCCAATTATTTCTTTCTTTTAAAAATATGTTTGCATGGGAGGGGGGAGGTTATAGTCTACAAAATTATCAAAGGACATCAAGCTCTACGCTCTGTCGAGATGTATGTGATTATTTTCTGGGCTTGAGCAAGTCTAAGAATGTAGACTTGTTCAGGTGATATATTGACGGGAAAACATGGGATGGAAATGTCCCAGTCTACATCAAGACGTCATTAATATGTTCAACATTTATTTCATTTATGAAGTAATAAATATAAGAACCTTAAAAATAAAATAGCTAAAACCTTAACAAATAACGACACTGGATCAGTTTGGAGATCCGGGTGCGGTTTGGAAGCGGTCCGTGTATATTTAAGAAGATATTGCAGCTGTCCTATATCATGTACTTAGTTACTAGCTATATCTGATTCTAAAGTTAATTTAGAATATCCGTTTTTACAAAAATGACGACGAGCGTCGCTATCAACTGATATAATTTATTGATCATATACATCATGTAAGTCTGAAATGGATTGAATATTATAAGCTTACACAAAATCGTAATCGGTTAAACTAGCATAGCATGAAATGAAAAATAGTATAGCATGGAATGAAAAGTAGCATAGCATGGAATGAAAATTAGCATAGCATGGAATGAAAAGTAGCATAGCATGGAGTGAAAAGTAGCATAGCATGGAATGAAAATTAGCATAGCATGAATGAAAAGTAGCATAGCATGTAATGAAAAGTAGCATAGCTTGGAGTGAAAAGTAGTATAACATGGAATAAAAAGTAGCATAGCATGGAATGAAAAGTAGTATAACGTGGAATGAAAAGTAGCATAGCATGGAACGAAAAGTAGTATAACATGGAATGAAAAGAAGCATAGTATGGAATGAAAAGTAGCATAGCATGTAACGAAAAGTAGCATAGCATGGAGTGAAAAGTAGTATAACATGGAATGAAAAGTAGCATAGTATGGAATGAAAAGTAGCATAGCATGGAGTGAAAAGTAGTATAACATGGAATGAAAAGTAGCATAGCATGGAATGAAAAGTAGCATAGCATGGAACGAAAAGTTGCATAGCATTGAATGAGAAATAATACACAAACCAGAAGTAACTAATTATGCTTTAAACAATTACGGCGGTGATCCCTTTCCATACTCAAGGAACTCTACATCACAATTTTGAGAAAAGATCTCATCAATCCTTTTTGAGAAATAATAATAATAACAAACTCAATTGAAATCCCACCAGCTAGATGGCTGCCAGGTGGAAACCATGTGAAATGTGGAAAGACCCTTTTGTCACTTTCTGAGAAATAGCGATATGCATTCTTCATAGTCAAAATCAAAGATGGATACCAGTAGTCATATTGAAAATCTGATTATGCTCTTAATGTGAACTGTACAGCTAGGCCTCATAGCAGCATATCCTTCAGAAAGTTCCTGAAATAGTGATCAGAAATTCACTTCAAATGTTGAAAAGTCTAAGATAGCTACCACAGCCATATTGAAAATCCAATCAAGCTCAAAATAAAACATGCACAATTATTCTGAAGATGAATTTGTCCACAATGTTTCATGATCAACATCCCATTAGTTCCCAAGAAACTTTAAATGTCAAAATCCAAGATGGCCACCATGCAGTGACCATATTGAAAATTTGATTTAATTTTGATCAAGCTCAGTAACATCCTCAACAAGATATAGGTCCAAAAGTGAACATGTCCAAAAAGTTACATAAATATTTCTTGATTTGTTCCTTAGCCCTTAGACTCATTTAAGTTACATAGGGGTGAAAAGGTTAGAAATAGTGATAACAATATTTGTTTAAGGTATGGACAGAAGGAATGACAGACTATCTATATAGATAAAGTACCACCATCATAATGGTGGGCAAAAAAAATTGTAGGTAAAGTGCCTTGCTCATGAAAACAACCACAGAAACCAGGGCCTGTATTTATGAAACCGTTCTTATGCTCAAGCATGGATTTTGTGCTGAAGCCAAATTTTTTGTTCCAGTTTTAAATGAATAAAACATCGTATTTTGTCAATAATTTGGTAAATATATTGAAGAGATTTGAAGCCAAATATTTTTTTTAATGTTTTAATTTCACTTTTTTAACGTTTAATATGATTTAAGTGAGTTACAAGAAGGCTGATTTGAGCACAGAATATATGCTTGAGCATGAGAACAGTTTTATGAATACCGGCCCTTGAGCTGCCAGAGCACCAGATATCCCGTGAGACCACTGTAAGAAGAACTCAAACTTAACCCTTTCACCACTGTTGACCCTAATGAACTCATCCATATCAATGCATGGTAGAGTCTACTAGAGTTACATAGGGGTGGGTGAAAGGGTTAAGATCCTTCGTTACACCAAAGACTGCAAAATGTGTGCTCCTAATGTAACTCTGGTTCTTGTATGAAGTAATATAAATTGTCCCTTTTATTCAAAGCTTTTATTCGCCATAGCACGTAACCTTCTTTTGTTAAGATCGTCAACTTCTTTGCACAATTGTTTTACACCATTACATTCACTCGGTGACTTTGCTGGGAATACTACTTGGCCCAAATGCAGATCTTCTCGAAAAACATCTATTTTCTTGCACTCAAAAAATCCTGATTTTTTACATGCCAGGTCAGATGGAAGACCATCACATAGACATTTATGGTTTACCACCAGCCATGCCAAAATGATAGTCGCAAACTGAAACTTTCCCGTTTCCCGATCAAACAATGGGACTGGCGAGCTCTCCAGTAATACGTCTTGATGCGAGTCATAAAAGTACACAACCTGGTCACTATTGTTCACAGCTATACAGGGATACAAATGGTGTCCCCTGTAAGGATGAAACTGCTTCTGAAGAAAGGAAAACACTATGGTCTCCGCAAAAATCTCGTCTTTTAGACGGATACTTGACGTGCGCCTTTTATCACCGGCATGTTCTTCACTGGCTATCTTTAGAGCAATATCCGTGTGGTTCAGTAGAACATCAACTTTTCCATGCCAAACTTCTGCATTACCTGAAAGAATCAATTTTACAAGAAATTTTGTATTCAACTTCTGTAAAAAGGGAACATACAAGCATAACTGCAGGGGTCGACACTAACACTTGTGTACTAGTAGATTGGAGTAAGGTCTATGCAGGGGTCGACACTAACA
>NW_018405282.1:239951-241453 GCF_002113885.1 Mizuhopecten yessoensis
CTATGCAGGGGTCGACACTAACAATAGTGTACTAGTAGATTGGAGTAAGGTCTATGCAGGGGTCGACACTAACACTTGTGTACTAGTAGATTGGAGTAAGGTCTATGCAGGGGTCGACACTAACACTTGTGTACTAGTAGATTAGAGTAAGGACTATGCAGGGGTCGACACTAACACTTGTGTACTAGTAGATTCAAGTAATGACTAGTGAATCACCTAAGCTAACTGGTCCTTTGGACTTGTGAAAAATATGATTATAAAATAAGAATATTCCTTTTAATAAAATTGAGAAAGCTACTTAAAATAAGATATATTGCATGATAATTGTCAAAATTTTCCCAAAACCTTTACCATATATGTATGGCAGTAGATATTTAAGTCCCCTATTACTAGGGTTACAGTTGATTACTTTTGATGTTTTGTGCTGTACATATTGCGATGTTTCCTTAAGGAAATATTGGACTAGTAACATTGACGAAGGACTAGTAAATAATCAACTAGTCCTGTGGAGTACATGTACCAAGCAAACATATTTAGTGTCCAACCCTGCATGAATACTTATGATATATCCTACATAATATGTCTATGTACTCAAAATTTTCTTATGAAGTTTTTCCTCACATGCTTCGAGTCCTCCTTTTCTTTGGATTCACAGATACGTGAATGACAATAGAAAGAAACATTGGCTCCTTCATGACTAACAGTGGATTAAAACGTAAGGTGAAAACAAGAGCTCTGCAAAGTGGGGCATTATAGACACACAAGATATGTGAAAGGAATGTAGTTCATAAAAGTTAGTATATAAATATCCCAAGAAATGAGAAAAAAAACTAAGTGGCAAAGGACCTTAACTCTCATAAACAAGAGGCCCAATGGGCCTGAATCACTCACCTGGTATTATTCTCACACAAATAATCTTAAAAGTGGACTAAAATACAGCAACAGGCAGAATATCAGTGTTTGACTCATAAGAACCTTTTAAAAGATTTAAACATATGACGCCTGTGACCTGGATTGTCGAACAAGGCCATAAGATTGATCAGAGTTTATAGTCGTCCAACCCAGCATGCTTCTGGCAAAATACATGTATCATTACCCTGGACCTTTTGGTTATACAGAACAATTCATTTAAAGATTTAAACACATACTGTATAACCACTGTGACCTTGAATATGGGGGAAGGTCATTTATTTGAAACAAGAGGCCCATGGGCCTTAACGGTCACCTGATATATTTATACAGAGAGTTGATTTTGTTTTTAACATGAACAGAAATATTATTCAAAGTGACAAAAAACAATAAAACCACCTTATTCAATATCTAGCATACAGATTTAAGACTAAAAAGTATTTGAAACTAATCTGATTCTAAACAAGGAAAATGAAGAAATTTTAGCACACTGACTCCATTGAGCCCCACCCTACAGCCCTTGGGGGTAGGGCTGGCTCAAAATTTTCAAAGTATCAAACTGTCAACTCAATGATATAATTCCAATCAGGTTA